>NW_010336554.1:0-282 GCF_000700745.2 Antrostomus carolinensis
AGGGGAGAGAAAATATAACGAAAGGCTCATGTGTTGAGATGACAGGGAAAGATCACTCACCAATTGCCAGCATGGGCTAAACAGACTCAACTTGGGGAAAATTAATTTAATTTAATACCAAACAAATCAGAAAAGGATAATGAGAAATAAAACCAAAACACCTTCCCCTCACCATTCCCTGCTTTCCAGGCTTAACTTCTCTCCCAATTTCCACCTCCTTCTCCCCAGTGGCACAGGGGGACAGGGAATAGGGGTTATAGTCAGTTCATCACAAGTTTATGC
>NW_010336554.1:1045-10136 GCF_000700745.2 Antrostomus carolinensis
AGCAGTTTCACATGGGAATAATAAAAACTGCAAATTCAAAATTTACTTCACACATGTCCTCTATTCTTTTATTTACCTGAGAGCTGGGATTTTCCTTTCAGAAAACAACTGCAGGTGTTTCAAAAAGGTGAAAAAAAAAATAAAGTCCTTTTTTACTGTTTAGACTATTTATTGTAAAAATTTAGTTTGTAACAAACTAAAGTTTTAAAATAAAGTTTTCATTGAGAAATTCCTAGCCTCACTGTTATAAAAATATTTTATTTAAATATCATATGATAATTTGTGGGCTCAAGTTCAGTTTCATATGCTCACTTAGTCAAACAGTAAGACTTTCAATGGAAAAAGCTTCGCTTAAAGTCTCACTTGCAGAGTTAATGATTTAACTACAGACTGGTTCATAAAAATGCAAATGTTTGAAATTTGGTGTAAATGGATGAAGAATATGAATGTTCTCAATGTCTGGAGAAAAAAAAAAAAAAGTTTTTTTGATCGTATTTCCCTACTGAGAGACACATCAAAATGTAAAAAAATAAATGTTTAGGAAAATCTTGCACAGGTTAATATTTACCTAACTCTGACCTGGGCAAAATTTTGTTTATTGTTATTAATTTTGTTGCCTTTTTGACAATGATAACAGCTAGATATCTCAACTACTTCAAGCCCTGTTGTTGTAAGCTCATTGAGGATCATTTTGGGAGAGATACATGGAAAACTGGAGGGCCCGTGAAGTGTCAGAAACAGCAACAATAGTAGCAGTGGAGTTTTTTAGTCAGTATAATTAAATTTAATAAATATAAGTATTATCTTCTGTTTTTTATAAATGTGCTCAAAAATATTATTCAGTGAGGCAGAGTTGGAAGGGAAGGAAAGATCAAAAAGCAATTTTATTTCTTTCTCTAAAGCAGTGCTATGAGGAAACTCAGAATATCAGAATACCTACTTTACCACCTGTGTAGTTTTTGAAATCTAACCAGAGACAAGCTGACCAAAATCCCATACGTTCTGTTTTATATATTCTACTGGGAAGAAAGGAAAAAGTTTTCAAATTTTTTCTTTGCTTTTTCAGTTCAGCTTTCCAATTCCAAATGGAGAAATATAGCACAGACATATGTTCCCAAAGTAAACAATGGACTGAGAACTTCCAAAGGTCTTGACCCAGGGAGGAAAAAAAAAGAAAATCTAGTGAAGAAGAAAACCACATGATAATAAGGGAGATTTTAATCAATAAGGTCTGATTATTAAAAAAATATATATATATTTCTAGGTACCTTATAGTCCTTTCTTCAGACTTTCAACCTTCAAATTGCATTAATCCGACTATTCCATAGCTGAGGCTGTCCATGAAGGGCCAAACATAGTTTACTAAAAAAGAGAGAGTAAGTGAGTCAGAAACATTCAACTACACTAAGGAAAAGTTTGCAGTTACAGCTCAGTGACAACACGTCAACTCATTTTCCTTCCATTCTTTTTTCTAATTTAATCAAACCCTAAATGGTCATAATTAAGATATTAGAAATAGCATATCTATGTATTTTAAATATTTATTTTTCTCTCTTTCTCCATCTGTGTGTTCATCTGAGAATAAATATATATAGATGTATACCTAATATCTTACTCTCTATAAAACAAATACATATATGTATAGACAAAACTTGACAATGTATTAGTTCAAATTTTATTCCACCTTATTAATGCTATATCTGGGAGATATTTATCTGATTTAATGATGGAAAAATAAAACTTCTTTTGTCATGTTAGGTTATAATCCATTGAGAAATGTTTGCTCTAGAGGATACTATATACCATACTTATCTGAAGTACTTTCTGTGTTAAGCATCTAAATAGGATTTAATACAATAAAAAGTGTCTGTTCAATCTCTCTGCAACTATATATATTTTGTTCTTTATGTACAGATTAGATATATGAGACTTTTCTATTTCAGATTTTTAGTACAATTTTCATATTTCCTATTGAAAAGTTAAACATCTAGTTTATCATGTGAGATAAGACTGAGGAACTTCAAAAGATTTTCTGTATCAGTTGGATAATCATCCAGAAGTTTGCTTTCCTATTTAAGACTTTCTTAAAAAAATCAAAAATCATATGTCTCTTACTAGCAGGATAAATTATAATCAGATACAACAAAACTTTTCTAAGAATTCTGTGTGTGGGAGACAGCAGGATATAACTTAATGTAGCCAATATAATAATAAATACAGAATACCATATAGCAAGAAATGCAATTTAGAAAGAGGCATATATTGTACATGATTTCCACCCTGTAAAATTATAGTTCTGAAAATATTGTATATGTGTAAAATTGAAACATCAGAAATCACATTGTTCTCTGATTATTTTTGCCATTTTTTTGGCTCAAGCTGTATTTTGTGTTTCTAAATTATACGTATGCACTTCATGGCATCTAGTGTTGAAAGACACACAGGTGTTTCCTTGCATACAAAAAAATAAAACATCACTTAATGGTACTATGCAAATGCATTAAAACATTAAGTAGTAAATGCCAAAATGAAAATTTAATACTGTGTCCTATTTAATTATCATTGATAACTATTTTAAATTAATGGACTCCAGAATTTTTTGCTCCAGAGATACAGATGTGTTGTGAGCAGCAATGGTCTTCACATGTAAAGCTGATCTCAATAAGGGCGTCTTCAGGCTATCAGTGGAACAACAAACACTAGTACAGTTTTTTTCTTCCAAGAATTAGTCCACTTTCCAGTTCTAGAATAAATGCTTTCCAGCATTATTGGTGAAGTCAACATATGTTCATGCAGTCCAAATTGAACATTGTTTTTGTCTTAGATGTACTGTGAGTTTGTAGATTGTATTAAGATTTAGTGCTGTACACAGGTTTCATTCTGAAAAATCCATCTAAATCTACATGCTTTCTATTAGGCAATAATTATAAGGGATTTGACAGTTTGTCACTTCAATAGAAAATGGAAAGTTATTTTGAGAAACGTGAAGGGCTGAAGGGCTTAAATGCTTCTGATAAAGTCTTACAGTTTAGAACATCCTAGTAGTATGAATATTTTGAAACAATAGTAATATGCATATTTTGAACAAGATTTTTTTAATATTTGTTAACAGATGGGTAACACTGAAAGTTCAGATTGTACATATTGAGGTGCTATTCTTCTCTGTTTACATAGCATATTGTGGATGAATACAAAGGATATTGTGTCCCTAGATATGATCAACACACTTTTGTAATAAATATCCAATGCACTAGCTATTTAATTTTATATTATATTTAATATCTGAGGAACATGCAAATAAAAGAAGACTCATGGAAATTAATTTTGATGTTACATAGCATAAATGATTAAAAAATAAAAGAATTACAACTATAGTTTATTTATGGCATGTATTTTAAACCTTCATATAACACTTTAGGTGTGATTAATGCATGATTAAGAGCTACAGGTCAGTGAACTCCTTTACTTTGGGTTAGGGACAAGGACAATAGGATACACTTAGTAATTAGTCCAAATTTTATCTTTGACAACAAATTACCAGCAATGTGTTCAAGAGTCACACGCCAATCATGATTTGTGCCCTATATCCATCTCAGAATGCCCTAGACAGCTATAAGCAGAAGACAACACAGCAGTATTTTCCTCAATCCATTCTCTTCTAATTTGTTATCCTTTTGCCTAAGGTAAAACTCTGACAGCATACTACTTAGTTACTTGTTTCCACATAAGAAAGTAAAATGTCACCTGAAACAAGAGATTTATTCAGCACTTAGTTTTCATGCCAATCTGAAAATATATACAAAAAAAGCCCAAATACAAAGAAACTGACGTTAGACACTTGTTTTGCTGAACTCAGAAGTAACTCTTGAGAACCATGGAGCTAGGAAGTTAAAAGAGAGAGAAGTCATCAAGTTCAGAAAAAATAGAATTTATACCTCAGGGTCTAGTTATTTGCAAGACCTGTCTTGGGTATCTACCTTGAACTCTGCGGTAAATGTCACCTTCTAACATATCACTCATTTCAACTGCTTAAAGTATCCTTTAAGTAGATATGTGCTGTATTACAAATATATTGGTTTCATTGCAATAACTAGTTTATAATAACTGAAAATACTAGGGAAAATGTCACAGTTACCAAGAAATAAAACATATCAAGTGACTATCATATTCATTACAGAGGTAAATGAAGCACATACTTCAACTAACCCATGTTAGGGTTATTAAGAAAAAATTAGAACAAGAATTACAAAATTACCTCTCGCTACACTAATTTAATGGATAGATTGAAGATGTGAGGCTGTAGGGTCATATGTTTTGTTTCTTTCATAGCTTTCTAGGCAATTCATTTTGAAGTAATACCTGCTTGTAGTTTTTAATAATTCATTCAGGGTCAGATTTTTCATGGGATTCCTAAAAGCATTCATGGTGCATTTCTGCTCATTAAAAATCACAGGAAGACTAGCTTCTTAGTACTTATTTTATACGACTTTTAGAGATTGACAGTAAAGAAACCTACACTTTTGTTGCAGGTTAAATATTAGTAGAGAGGTTTTGTGGGTTTGTTTGTGTTTTTAATCTCTCACTAGCTTCTTTTAAAGATGACTTAAAAATAAAGCAGCCAAATTTTTTTATTATTTTCCTTTGCCAAGTGGTAATCAATGTCAAAACAATTTTATTGTAGATACAGTATCCAAGGTGCCATTTTTTAGTTTCCAAGTGCTTTGGAAAGGTCAGGAATTTTAAAAAGCTTATAAATGCAACTACCTCCCATTTTGGGAGTGCTCAAAACAGTGAGATTATTCAGGCACTGGAACGGGCTGCCTAGGCAGTTGGTTGAGTCACCATCCCTGGAGGTGTTTAAAAGACAGATAGATGGAGTGCTCAGAGATATGGTTTAGTAGTGGATAGGTACAGTTGGACTCAATGATCTCAAAGGTCTTTTCCAACCAGGCGATTCTATGATTCTTTGTAAAAACAAACAAACAAACAAACGTTACATTTACTAGGGCAAAGTCCACCACTGATATTATTTGTAATTACTATTAGGGAATTAATGATCTTTAGTTTCTCCAGGATGGTGTTCAGAATAATTTACTTACTGTAGTAGACTCGTATGCTAATATATTGGCAACAATAACAGTTCAATCTAGTTTAAGTCAAAAATTAATATGAGGATTAAAATGCTATTGTATTTACTGGAGAGACGCATACAAAGAATAACTCAGGATACTTGAAAGACTTTTGTAAGAGCATTGGTACCTGTTATAGTTCCCTTCCTGCTGTTTTAGTTTTATAAATACTTGCATCCTTTTTCAGAGTTGTTTTATTTTGGGAGTTCCTTATATCAGTTTCTCCTTGAAGTAAGGAGAAGAGGATAGGTAGAAAATTGAGTTTGTTTTCTAGGGCAGTCTGAACCAGCACATCAGCAGCTCAAGAGAGAAGGGACTGTACAAGCTCTTACTTTACAGAAGAGAGAAGTCAGGAGAGGAGGCAAATTTTGCTACTAGCTATTTCCTGCAGTCTCTGGGCATGCAAACCCTTGTTTTTGGTTTTTTTTCTGTTTAAAATGCTTCTGACACAGTCACCAGGAAAGAGGAAGTTATCAAAAACATAAAAATCCATTTAGAGTCAGATGCACAAAAAACATTTAAGTACCTAACTTCTGTTGCTGACAATACCTTTGGGTTCCTGTTATTTAGGTGTTATGAAGAGTGTTCACTTTGTCCAGCTTAAAACCTCTGGTTCAAAAAGGTTCTTGAATTAGTCAGTGGAGCCTCTTGGGGGTACACAGTTTCACCTGGCAGCTAGATTAGCCATTAACGCTGTGACGTTTCACAATTGCTTTAGTGCGGCGTAAATCTGTGCTGCTCTGACACCTGCCCCCTGTCACTCTTCGCTTCTTTCAGCCAGCTTCAGCACTCATGCTGACAGGGTTTGTGAGATGGCTGAAAAGTGATCCAAAAGGAAAGAAAACCAGTATAAGCTAGATGGCTCGCTATGCTGTTGGTGATGAGTGCAACAAATCCTAGTGCCAAGACATGGTGAGAGTGGGAGCGCATAGCCAGGGAGAAAAGCGGGGAGAAGAGGGCATAAAGGAGTTTTGACTCAAACTGATTATGAAACATCCCCCTAAGTCAATACTTGGTCACAGTAGTTTCCCCATAGGTTTAGTGCAGATCAAGAGGCACCTGAGCAGCATAAATCATATCACGTCAGAGTGGAACTGCAGCTACCTGTATGTTCCCATCAGGGTGGCTTTTGTTTGGACTTGGGCACAGTGACAACTCACTCAATTCACTGCACAGGATTTTAGACACTGTTTAGACATCTGGGATGTCATACCGGAAGTTGGAGTGTGTGAATATCTTCCTTCATGATACCTATACACGGCAGATGAATGCTAGGCTTTCAAAAATATATATAAAATAAAGCTTTCAGAAACATTTTACATTGAACCATCTAACAACATGAATTTTATAACTGGAAATTCTATAGGTATGGTATATCATAAGAAATTATAGCCTGGGTCTTTGAATGTGTTTGTATTTTTCACTGTTAAATTCACTGAAATATAGCTGTCTAAACTGAGGTGTGTTAATGATTTACCAAGACCAAACACAAGAGAGAATTCCATCATTATTTTGATGTTATTTAGAGCTATACATGAATCACACTATTACTTAATTGGTTATATAGTGTCCAGTTACAGAAACATGAGTGCAAGGAATATATTTTACTGTGATAAAAGAAAAAAGTATATTAGTCATATCAACTCTTTAATTAAATATTAAGTTAATTTTGTTTATCAGTTTTTCTTGCTTCATTTCTTTATACTATTTTATATGATCAAAAAGTATACTGGTTGATGGTTCTTCCTTTTCATCAGAAGTATACATGTAGCAGAACTACAGTGGTACTGAGAACAACATAAACATTTTTAAAGAGTTGATTTTAGTCATACTTGTACAGCTTATGAAACTTCAAAGACAATTTTAATTTTAGCAGATGATATTTTCATTGTTAACTTTTCAGTCTTTTAATATTGTTATCTCAGAAGACTTATTTTTCAGGCTTCTTTTATTTGTTCCTCTTAATGGCATGAAAAAGATAATCTCAGGACTGTTCCTGCCTCTGAAATATTGCTTTGTTATGGAAAAAAATATACTGACTTTAATATAACCTGCACAAATAAAGTTATTGACTCTATCTGTACAATACACTGAAAAGTTATCCTATGACTAATCTTAGTACTGTGGAATTCCAGCTGCTCCAACCAGCAAGTCAACTTCACTGAGGGCCCAACTTAAATGCCTCTATGCTAATGAACGTAGCATGGGGAATAAACAAGAGGAACTGGAGATGTGTGCGTGCCTGCAGGGATACAACCTAATTGGCATCACAGAGACATGGTGGGATGGCTCCCATGACTGCAGTGTTGGAATGGAAGGATACAGGCTCTTCAGGAAGGAAAGGGAGGGGAGATGAGGAGGGGGTCTTGCCCTCTATGTCAACAACTAGCTGGAGTGTATGGAGCTCCACTTGGAGATGGCTGAAGAGCTAACCGAGAGCTTATGGGTCAGGATTAAAGGGAAGGCAGGGAAAGGGGATGTTACACTAGGGGACTGCGACAGGCCACCAGACCAGGGAGACCGAGAAGATAAGGCCCTCTATAGGCAGATAGGAGCAGCCTCATGTTCACAAGCCCTGCTCCTCAAGGGGAAATTCAACCACCCCAATATCTGTTGGAGGGACAACACAGCAGGGCACAAACAATCCAGGTGGTTCCTGGAATGCGTGGTTGACAACTTCCTTCTCCAAGTGGTTGAGGAACTGATAAGAAGAGGTGCCACGCTGGACCTTGTTCTCACCAACAAGGAGGGGCTGGTGGGGAATGTGAAGCTCATGGGCAGCTCATGGCTGTAGTGACCATGAAATGGTGGAAGAGATCCTTAGGACAGTAAGGAAGACACACTGTAAGCTCACCACCCCGCATTTCGGAAGAGGAGATTTTGACCTCTTCAGGGATCTGCTTGGTCAGGTACCATGGGATAAATTCCTGGAGGGAAGAGGGGCTCAGGACAGCTGGCTTATACTCAAGGATCTCCTCTTCCAAGCCCAGGAGCAGTGCATCCCAACAAAGAGGAAGGCAGGCAAAAACACCAGGATGACTGCATGGGTGGGCAAGAAGCTCCCAAACAAACTTAAGATCAAAAAGAAGCCTATAGAGGGTGGAAAGAAAGATGGGTTACCTAGGATGAATACAGAGACATTGCCTGAGTGGCCATGGATCAGATTAAGAAAGCTAAGGACATGATAGAATTAAATTTGACCAGAGATGTCAAGGGCAACAAAAAAAAAAGCTTCTACAGGTATGTTGAGGAGAAAAGGAAAACTAGGGAAAATGTGGGCCCCCTCTGGAAGGCAACGGGAGATCTGGTCACCCAGGACATTGAGAAGGCTGAGGTGCTCAATGACTTTTTTGCCTCAGTCTTCACCAACGACTGTTCGTGTCACACTGCCCAGGTCCTAGAAAGCCAGGAAAAGGGCTGGGAGAATAAAGAACCACCCACTGTAGGAGAAGATCAGGTTTGGGACCAGAACCTGAAGGTGCACAAGTCCATGGGACCTGATCAGATACATCTGCGGGTCCTGAGGGAACTGGCAAATGAAGTTGCAAAGCCACTATCCATCATATTTGAGAAGTTCTGGAAGTCTGGTGAAGTTCCTGAAGGCTGGAAAAAGGGGAATATAACCCCCATTTTTAAAAAGGGTAACAAGGAAGACCCGGGGAACTACAGGCCTGTCAGTCTCACCTCAGTGCCAGGCAAGATCATGGAGCAGATACTCCTTGAAACTATGCTAAGGTACATGGAGAATGAGAAGATGATTGGTGACAACCAGCATGGCTTCACCAAGGGCAAATCGTGCCTGACCAATCTGGTGGCCTTTTATGATGGGGTCACAACATTGGCAGATAAGGCTAAAGCAACTGATGTCATCTACCTGGACTTGTGCAAGGCATTTGACACCGTCTTGCACGGCATCCTTGTCTCTAAATTAGAGACGTGGTTTTGATGGATGGACCACTCAG
>NW_010336555.1:0-29480 GCF_000700745.2 Antrostomus carolinensis
TGGCCTCTAGCCAGGGCCAACCCACCACAATGCTGAATAGAATAAAGTTGGGAAAGTGCTCAGGGGTTTTAGTCATTGACTGTTTAATGCTGTTTCTTGCAGATGGCCATATGTAACCTTGGTTTTTTCAACATTTGAGTCAGATCAAGAGTAATTTTAAATCAGCATAACCAATGGCTTTCATAGTTTTCATAGACAAGGTTATTTAGCTGGTAAAAAACCTACTTTAATATGTGAAAAAGAAGATTTTAAGAGCACTAAAAAAAAGCTCTAAGAGCTTTTTGTATACTTTTTTGTTTTAAAGAAAAAGGAATTAAAATTACTCAAAATACAAGAAGGATTCTCTTGATTGCTAGCCTTTGTTTGTTTGGAGAGTGTTGTATTTGTTCTGCTTTTAACCTAAATTCTTAGTATACTTAATAGAGAAAACTCTAGAAATATAGACTTTCCTCTTTTTTTTCCTTTTTACCTCCTTGAAGGTCCTGGCATCATATCCTGATCTGCTTTATTTAGCAAGGGGCTAAAATTTTCAGAAGAGAGTAACAATTTAAGTGACTTCCCAAACCAGGAAGCTTTTATGGGGTTTGATTTTCAGAAAGCTATTAACTGAAATGAAGGTAGGTTTAATGCTTACAAAAATTTCAGCCATTTGAGTGTCAATATCTATTAGTCCCAGTGGGACCAACTGATTTCAGCTATCAATGCCCCACAAATAACCCCATTAGAGGACTAATTCTACCATCTTTGTAGTAGAAAACTTTGCAGACACTTACGAAAAGCTAGTTGATATTATCACTGAGGATCTGAACTGTATAGAAACCAAAAGGATCTCTTGTGAAGTAAATTACTACATGATAAAGGATACAAAGGAGCTAGCTAAAAAATGACCATCATCTTGGAGAACCAAAAGCTGGTAACTCTTCTCTGAACTGGTAGATGTTTGGAGTACTGTTGCAATTATAAGGCATGCCATTTTATCTCATGACTCTAGGAAGGAAAGTCTGAATCAGACACACTTCTTTCACAATAACTGTATCCCTTTAACTGGCTGTCCCTCCACTTTTCATTAGATATAGCATCCCTAGATGAAAATTTTAAACCCAAAGATGCATTTTTTTCTAGAGCTAGGATAATCCATAGATTTGTTTGGTTTGCACACATGCCTTCAGATCCTGGGTACCCCATTTTGCTAAAGAAAGTCTAAAGAATGTCCTACCCAAACCCCTGCTTCTATAAGTTGTGCACCACTTGTACCCAATGCTGTTCAAATGAAAAGCTGAGTGTCCCTGCTGAAAGCAGCACTATTACCCAGTCCTCCATGATATTTGAGCACATTGCAACTTTGAACAGTGCACAATATAATCCATCTTGTCACAAGTCATGCTTGAAGAAAGGCTGAACTCTTTCCACATGCCTGAATCACCACCAGGCAGTGGGATTCTCCTTGAGGAGTTGTCAGGGCAGCTAGTGGTACACCAATAGGCAATACACCCTGGGCAAGTGCAGGATTGTGTAACAACAGTGTTCAGGAGAACTTTGCATCTCTTGGGAGCATGGGTGAGAGAGGTCCAAGCTGAAGGCTTGTACAGGAATATTTCAGCAGTCTTCTTTCACCAAAACCACAGACCCTGTCACAAAATAATCTGATGTTGTGAGTCTGATCTCACCCTTCATGTTGCTCTTCTGCCTCTTTGGTTAATCATATGCACCATATCATCCTGTGCAGTACAGCTTGCTATAATCTATCAAGACTGGCATCTGCAGAACTTTTGAAGCCTCATTTATTGTTTTAGAAGAATCACATTTTGCATGAGTTAATAAATTTTACCACATCTCCATCCAATATTAAATTATATGAATGGCAAGCTACTTACGCAGTTCTATCTTCCTGCAGGAAAGGTGGTACTTATCTTATTCTTTCTCCATTCTCAGTAAGGAATGAAGCTTTCAAGAACCTGAAGATGTTGAAGTCACTGATGAAGAATCAATGCTAAGGTCCAATGAAGAAGTTTGCCATGTTATCATCATCTTCCAACTGAAATAAAAACACTAGTATGATTTCTAATTGCAAGTCTTCCAGTGACAAATTTGTCATGCAATGTAATTTACAGAAATATTCATAACAGCGCAGAGCACCAGAAGTTCAAGTCAGTACGTACTTTATCAGGTCCAGTCTTCATAAACCATAGCAAAAAACTCCAAACTTTTCAAGTTCAGTCTTTCTGCTAGTACTGAAACACACTGAAAAATTGGAAGTGTTCTGGCAACTTTCAATCAGTCTCCTGTTGGACCTGTTGTACCTGTGTCACATTTGTATTAATTTAATATGATTTAATCTTGGAACGCATTGTTGTGAGACCTATTAAATGAATTAATAATTGTCCATTTATTTCCAACTGCTAACATTAAATACATAAAGTTTTAATATGCTAGAATGATTATAAGATTTTATTGCCTGTATAACTCCTAGATAAAGAGTAGCTTGACTGGGTTCATTTTTTCTTTATGCTTAACAAAGCATGTATTTTTGTCAGCTAGCAATGAACTTCTAGTAAGCACTTTATTAAAACTAAACACTTATTTAGGACAATTCATTTTAAGTGTAAATACCTTGTGTGCCAGGCAGTCTGCTGGTTTCACAGAACTTTTCGATTAAACTCTCTGCCATGCATCTTTATAGGCTACAGTCACAAAGGACAGCGATGCCATGAATAATAATAAAAGAAAAACTATGATGAAATTATTGTACTGAAATGGAAAACTTGCTGATTACTTTTTAAATGAGTGTTCCCAGTGAGATCACGATGCAGATTTAGTTTCTGTGCTCTTAATTCCTTCTTGTGAAGATAAAGGAGATGGCTTCATATGTCTCTCCCTTTGAAATGTTTCAGCCTTGCTCCAGTTCAAGAGCTTTTCCCTTCTTCTGTGTGTGTATATGTTTATCTCTTTCAGTTTATGAATACTGTAAAGGATTTTATTTTTACCATGATTTCACAATTGGGTATTGCAAATGCATCAGAACAGTTTAAGACTGATATTCCTGTCCACTAAGTGGCATCATTAAAGCCCTCTCTGAATGCAGCTATTTATGTTACTCATATTTATTTGTTTTTTAAAATGGTTTTGATCAATTTTATCAAATGTAGTGCATTTGAGCAAATTCTGCTAAAAAGAAAACACTCTAAAAGAAAGCTGGTCTGAATTTTTTTGCTGTTATTTTTTTTCTTAACAGCATTGAGAATGCAACACTCCCGTACATTGCCTGCCTTTGAAGCTCTGTGTTTCCTGACATTTTTGTGTTGGGAGCACCTGCATTTACAGTTTCAGTGCTGCCACTTCTCATGACTGTATTGTGAGTCTGACAATATTTTCCTAAAGCCAGAACTTCTGGGATTATTAACACTGGATTTTTAAACAAAAATATGAAGTTTCAATATTCTCAGTATTTCAGGTTAAAAAAAGAAGTTAAGCAAGTGTATCCAAGATGTGCACCAAGCAACTTACAGCCTGTTGCTCAGGCGGTTTTTCCAATTTCCTTACATTTTGAGTTCATTATTTTTAAAGAGGAATTTACAGTGTTGAATTCAGAGTTGAATGATGGATACTTATTGTGACACAGACCTGCGATTAACTGGAAAGTTTTTTAACTTTTTCAGCTAAACGAGATCCAGATTAGAAATATCAAAACATATTTCAGCTGATAGAAAACCAGATGAAAAATATCAGGTCTCTTCCATGCCTCTAAGTGGTTCAACCTCATCCTAAGGAGCAAAAGGTTTTCTGAATTATGCCTTTTCCGGATCAACCTCCTTTTAGACTGGGGTATAATCTGCTGGTGAACAGATTGTTTTGCTTCAACTCCACAAAACTAATTCTTTCCAAAAGGTCCTAGAGGAATTAAGTGTCTTTCCTATTGTGAATTCAATTTGAGATGAACCGTGACAATCTTGGTTACTTTAATTAAACTTATGTTTCAAAATAAATTTTCTCCATCTGTTTGACTTGCTAATTAAGGCAATAAGAATGGAATAAATTTCTGAAATATATCAGCTAATTAGGAAACATTTTTTTTAAATTTTGGTACACTATTTATGCAGCTCGTAAAAGAGTAAGAACAGGCTGTGAGTAGGGATTGCCATGAGGAACCTTAAACAAAGTCACTTGCGTTATTTTACAGGAAGTACAGAACCAGCCTTTGTAGCATGGGAGAAGTAATTTCCATTATTTACTCAGTTTGTTTAGTATAATACTGCATATTTTGTTTTAATATATATGAAAAATTACTGATTACAAATTTGGTAGGATTCCAGCTTCATACAGTAAACCTTCTGTAATCAGACGGGTCTTAGTTTTTTGCCTTATCTGGAGCGACAATGCTCAGATTCTTTTCTCACAAGAGAGTTCAGTAATGCAAATAACAGACAGGAGCCGCAGTTTGCAGACAGCAGGATTTTGTTTTGTTCTGCTTGATTATGAGTTTCGAGCTTACCTGTAGGTAATATTTTTAACCTGCTAGTTCAATGAGTTTTTTTTAAATGTTTTTTGTTTTTTGTTTTTTGTTTTTTCTTTTAGTTCAGTTGGTTTTGGTAGAGGGAAAAAAGAAGACGAAGATACCAGAGAGAATACAATGGAGATTAATGTTTGAACCTCTACCAGGGACCTGCCTACACTCTCTATGATGCCTCAAGTGGGAAAACAAAATGTCTCTTATAGTTGAGCCTGCACTAAAGATGGAGGTGGGGAGAGAAGTTTCCATGAGGAAAACCCATATAGGACGTCCACATAATGGATAATCAATAAATTGTTTTTTCATTATTTTGAGTCTGATAAACTCTACGGTCTTTTATTTATCATCTTGGATCCGTTTCTGGAAATTTTGTGAATTGTCTGAGTGAACTATTCTTGTTGAGCAAACTTGAAAGGTTTGGGTTTTTTTGTTTTTTTTCCCCCCTGTGATATGATGTAAGGGTTATACTGACAGAGAGAACTTCATGTGAACTGCTGGAGTGTTAAATCTTCCCTCTGACACTTTTTGAGACCCCTTCAGTCCAACACTGCCTGTAATTATTAGAAGAAATGCGAGAGGTATGATTTAATACCTTTAAAACATTTTGAAAAAGGGTTTTATTTGCAAAGAAGAATGTTATTGGTAAATATTATGTATCATTAAACTCAATGGGATATGAGGTGAGAACAATACAGAAAGAAACACAATATAAGTTATCACATTTACACTGGATTTCTTGAATAATGCTAAAACTCTGAAATAAGAGTCATATGAGGTACCAAACAGAATATGAATGTTAACACAAGGAGGAAGATTTCACTGTATCTGATCTTTCTTGAACTTTGTGCTTATTTCTCTTCCAAGAACAAACATCAAGAAAATTAGGGTCAATAACTAAATTTTTAAGGAAAGTAGCTTTCCATGCATGTAGTAAGATGTCAAGTAGGGTTTTCAAAAGCCTCATTGGGTAGTTGATAATGAGAATGACTAGCTGAAAATAAGAACTAGCTTCTAATGATTTTCATTACAGCGAAGTGCATTACAGCACTGCAAATCTAATTAGGTCACAAAAGGGACTTAGAATGAAGCACTACAACACTGAGTCTTAGCAGTCCTCAGGAGAGGTGATCTAAAAAGCATAAAGAAAGAGGAGTGAGTTCAGATGGGCTTATTAAAAGCATAAGTGGAACACTGTTCCTCCTAATATGTTGGGTCTTCAGGTCCAAGTCACTAAGAGCTTAAGTGCTTAGCTCTAATCTGGATAAACATATTTCTTTCCTCAGAAAAATGACAGCTACGTTTGTTGTCCTGGAATCACATACAAAAAGCAGCTAGGTGAATCTTTGCAAATTAGAATGTGTCTGTTATCCTCAGTCAGTTTTTGTCTTTCATAGTCACATCCAATAGCCAAAAGTTTGGAGTCCTCAGCAACATATAAAAAAATAGCATTCAAATGTGTGCTACAAAACCAAGTTGAAGAAAAATCTGAAGCTGCCTCTCACCAAGGTGTGCTCTAAATGTAGTTCTGGATAATGAAGAGGATAAAAAACCTTTTTTGTGGAATCAAGCTAGTCTGGCATAAATCTTTTACTCCAAGGGAATGCTCAAGGCTTCCTCAAGTGAGCTTTGTTCATTTCCACCATCTTTTCCCAAGGAGGAGTTCTACTAAGTGCCAGAAATCACGTGGGTACACACAACATCAACAGAAGGTGAGTAACTAGCCTTTGTTAGGTGAAGTTTAGGGATATTATTATTTCCTGTCTAGCATAAATCCTTAAATAAACAATTAAAAAAAACCAGTTAGATGATGCCTCAACTATAAAATATGAACTAGCTTGAGGGAAAAAAAAAAAAGAAAAATACCAGCTTTAGTCTTCTACCCATCTAACAATAGTACCAAATTGTGATTAAAACATTTGATTTGGAGAAGCTATCACCAGTATATGAAATGGATCACTAAAAATGTACCCATAAAAAACATCATCAAATATATTCCACCAATACCAAGCCTCAAAAAGGACTTGAATTAGCTGCATTGAAATGCAGATTTCCAAAGAGAATGCCTTTTTCTCCTTGTTGACAATAAGGGCAATAAAAACAAGTAAGTCAGGTTCTGGCCTTGCCATTTCATAACAGTATAGAGTTTGGTCTTATGAGGAAAACATGCCACTTTTCCTAATCATCAGGAATACATTATATAGGTAAAATTGTTATAAAATGCCTAACCAGTTCCTGGAAAAAATAACACTAAACACCTATAAATAATAACATATTTTCTGCAAGTCTTATACCTCTTATGTAAACATCAGTTTGTTAAACATGTTACTTAGCAGAAATCTCAAACTAGTAAGTATGCTGTAAGTTATCTTTGCCTTGGGAAACGCAAGACCTTCTCTCTCACAATCACATAATGTGCACACAAACCTGCTTACATTCACTGGAGAATTAAAAACTCTGAGAACAAATTTCTGTTTAGGATTATTGTGAGTCTATTCTAGCTAAAGGTTTTCCACTTAGCAAGGAGATATTTAGTAGTGACATTTCCTGCAACCTCCTTCTCTTATCGGATTACCTACTGTCAGTCAAGCAGAGGAGTTATCCTACTTTTCTAGGCTCATCTTCCTATAGAAATCAATAGAACTTACTTACCTGTCTATTTGTACACAGAATCATTTGTAGCTCAGAATAATTTCTAGTCTCATTGATAAATGCCTTTTAATAATAGCTAAAGGTAAAATTCTGCATTACTCTCTAGTTTCCCTTAAGTTATGAACTTAAATTCCTTTTCTTTTTTTTTTCCCCTTGAGGCTTGGGTAAAAGGTAAATTGAGGAGGGAGAGGTGGTCCAGCCAATCTGAATTTTCTACTGAGAACTCAGCAGGAGCATCGATTTAGATGCAGTTTGAAAGAAGACTTTCTGCTTAATTTCCCAATGAAGTTATGTTTAAGGTGAGTCAGAAATCCTCTTCCAGTGAAAAGATTATGCTCCTAAATGTCCATCCTGGCTGAAAGTTACTTTGCTCTTAGGTATGCTGGGTGAACTGCTTTTAATCACATATCTGAGTATGTGTTTGGTTAAATGTTCCTGCTTGACTTGAACAGTTCAAATGTTTTGGTTTTGCAAACTATTAATTTTTACTTCAATAGGTTAGAAAGTGCACTTATAATATATTGATCTGAAAAAGCAGTGGTTTCTCACAGTTATAAACAACTGAAGGAGAACTGCAACCTCTTCAAATGCCACTCCTACTTCTGAAACTTGTCTTTGCCCATATGTTCAAAGAAACAAGTTAAACTACGTATAACAACTGTAGCCTGTGGAGGACAAATAAAATTTCTGGTGATCTGTTTCTTGAATTTTGTGTCTGAATATTTAAACCATTCCCCGAAGGAATCCGGGTTGACATTTCTCCTTTTGCTGAAGAGGGATGCCAGAATACATACCCACATACAGGGAATCTAGTTGCTTTTATGTCTCTTCTGGATACAAAACAGTTCTTCTTTTCCCTGATTCTCATCTAAAGTTTGCTGCTACTTCTGAAATGAAAAAAAATACTTCAAAAAATTCTGGAAAACTCTAATTCATTTTGAAGTTCAGATTCACAGTGTTGTAAAATATTTATGTTCAGTCCCATGTTGGCATTAAATTTTTCAAAAAGGTTAAGGTCGTGATTCATGACAGGACTTAATGGAACAGTGTATCATGTTGAACTTCTGTCTTAACTTGTCTCTTTTAATTTGTCTGCTATTTTTGCATATGTTCTTACTATTAACATCAAAGCTCTTGGTTCAGAAGATTTGTGTAAGTGAAGCTTTGTTTATGAGAATACCTCAGTTAAAACAAGCCTGTATATAATTTTGAAGTAGCTTTATTGGTTTTGTTGGTGCATTGTGAGGACAAAGAAGTCGTACTGTGATTACATGTGACTTTGAGCTACATGAGACTGGGATTTTTCAAAAGCGTATATCCTTCCAAACCAGAGAAAACACATAAAGGAGGGAATGCAATACCAAAATCAGTATCATTTAACAGTTGGTGGCAGAATAATGTGCATTATGGCCACGTATTTACACTTAGAAAACACCTTCTGCAAACTAGAAGTCCATAGTTACTACAAGTATTTATGCATGGGCTTACAATAATTGTTGGGAATAGCTCAATCAAGGCTAGTCAGTGCTTGTAGTAACAGGATCTTAGTTTGCCATTTTCATGACATTCCATCTGAAATCAAAAGGAAGATGCTTTCAGTGTGACTTGCTTCTACTTTGGTAGTGAGTGAACAAAGGTGAAATTGTCACCTTTCCTTTCCTCCCTGTGTTATATGTTATATTTCCTTCCAATTGCAAGAGGGTACTTCTTGGAATAGCTGAATGCCTTCTGGAAAAGGAAACAATCTCATGCCCGATGATCAAAGAAGTGAGATGTGCAACCTAGCAATGGTCAGAGGCAAAATGTTGCACAGCTAAAACCATTGAAGGGAAGAGATATATAGCTAACATCAAATAAGGATATAACAAGTTTCCCTTGTCTGAATGAATTCATAACCATATCTGCATAGTATCTTACTCACTGCCTAAAACAAGATGGTGCATATAAGCATACGAGTCATACACTGTTATAAGTGAAACTCTTTCTCTGCTCTTGCTGATATTATATAATTTACAGACCTATAGATACTTTACTTTTTGACCCTAAAGTCCTCAAGTTCCACTTTTATATATCCATAATATCTGAATTTTGGGAGGACCTCTGAGCAGGTTTTTGCCAGGCTTGTATTTAATCCTGAGTGGAATAGGCAAAGCAGATGCCAGTCTACATAACAACTAGATTTTCAGTTTTATAAACTAAGAAGTTGATTACTTAATCTGTACATTTCTCTAGTCTGTTTCATTTGAATGTTTAATAGTGCTTTTTTTCTTCAATGTCATAAATCAATTTAGGAAGAACTCATGCTTTTTATTGTTTTTTATCTTAGTGTATTCACTACCACTGAAATGATTCCCAACTTTTAACTATAACATTTTGTCCATTTGATATAATGATAATGTGATTTTAAGAATGTGTTCAAATTCCTAAGTGAAGACTTTGATTCTGATACCTATTTTTCCCCACAGCACATTCAATGGAGTGAGCAATAAGTAATTAATCTGACTGAGTACATGGTATATCTTTTTCCTACAGTCTCTTTTGCAAACAGCTGTTATATGGTTCTTGAGTGTTTTGTGAAAAATCCTGGTATGTTGTCCAGACCAAAGGATGACTGTGTATATGCTTCCCAGTTCACTAATACTGCTAGAACAAAATGTTCACTAGGAGATGTTCCCAGTAGAAGTGATTTATCAACTGTGCTGTTTTATTTTTAAGTAAGATGTCCCTGTCCAGCAGTTGTCCTGAAGAATTATGAGTCATCTGCTTTTTTTTTTCCCCCACATAATAATTAATATTGAATAAGTATGTGCGTGTGTGTTTCTCTTGTGTGTGTACACATTGAAATAAATTCTTGTAACCTGAATGATATACCAGTAACTGTTGCCACAGCTGCTTGCTTTGTATTCTTACTGGATAGAAGAATATTAAGGGGTTGATGGCAACCAATAATGGTAATAACTTTATTTAATTTTCTGTTTTGAGGCCTCTCATAGCTCTTGATTTAACATAATAGATAGTAATAATGGAGAAACATAATAGTAGAGATGCATAACTGATAAAACAGACTTTTTACTTACCTTTCTGAAATGGTTTTGCAATCAAGTGTCTCCAAAGAGGCCATCTCTAAAATGGCATTTAAGTATTACTTCTATTGAGTTTTTGTCTAAGGAATGAAGAGAAAAATTACATTACTGTACTGCACACTTTTTACAGTTGTCTCAGGAACTGCACTGACCTGTGCCACAATTTCAAATACGATACGTGTAGCACTAGTGTTACTTATTTATTTTCTTGGTAGTTGACTGTTTACATCAAATATGAACTAAAGCATCTTTGATTTCATTAAACAGTGCCAAGGGACCTCAACAGAGACAGGGAAAAATCATTTTCAGTGCAATGTGAACACCTCAGTGAACTGCATTTTTGCAGGTTGCACTAAGGATGCCTGTAGCTGATTTTTATCAGATTTGGAACTAGGATTGCAAATCTCCTTGTTCTTGTTGTGTTGCTACTGATTCTAAGATTTAACTTTTTAGGGAAGTGAGGTTGCCCATTTGAGCCATTTTGGCAAAAAGTTTTCTTCAGTACTTATCTGCGTTGCACAACATAGTGCAGATTAATTTTGCTCTGTCTTAGGAACTCTTTACCACCATTTGTCCCAACTTCTTTGTTTTTCACTAGTCCCACTTGACTTCTGGATATATTTTCCAATAATCTACCTATTTGTATTCTGCTTGTTTTATTAACGACTCTATATATTATCTGTTTGAGCTGCTGGTACTTCAAGTAACCTGTAATATTTACCTTCCAAGACATCCCCCAGGCTTCTGAGTGAGACGTTTTCTCTACATGAAAACTGTTCCTTTTAAGGTGTTCTTGAACTCACAAAGTACGGGGAAATTTTCCCAGTGAGCATATTCTAAAAGACATTATTTGCAACGATTTTTTCATCTACTATCGCAAGCAAAAAAAGATGGCAATACACGGTTGCTGGCTTTTAATGATCTAAGGCAGTCGTATTGTTATGAAAATACGTATCTCTGCTGTACTGCAGCATTCAAAGGCCTGAGACAAATCTCCAACACATAAAGTGTGTCCAGATTCCTCATCTGATTATGACTGACTTCTGTGTGTAATTACATGTACTTTCTTCAGTCAATTTTCCTTAGATGATGACTTCTTTATGAGCTTTTAATTCTGCATTTAATTGCTGCCTGTTGATATGATAGCACTGACTTGCAATCTGGCTGCTGCTGGAGGAAAGTGTAATTTACTGAAAAGGGAGCAGTTTATTCTAACACTTGTATGTACTGAAAACAGTCCTTACAGTAAACCTGCTTCTCGTTCTCTCTAATATTTTGAGAGATGATCTCTTCATCCACTGCAAGGTAACAAAAACAAAAGCTTGCCTCTGAATTCAGCCTCTCTCTTCTCTTGTTCTAGAAAGCTTGTCTTGTTCTCAGGCTTTCACCCTGTGGCTACAAAACTGGATTTGCTTTTTACAGTTGAGAAAACTTGAGCGGGTTATATTTTGTGGTATGCTTGGAACATTTTCCATACAGGTTGTAAGGAATCTTAATGCTGACATTGTTTGCTTATGCTGTTCCTTTTCTAGTTTATTAGGATTTGACTGTTAATTTTCAGTTAAAATCCATGTTGCTGAGCCTTGAAACCTTTAGTAGCAAGGCTAAACATTTAAATTTCTTAAAGCATTTTATTTCACCATTAATATTAAAGTATCTCACAACATAAAGAATAAATCAGTTTAATGCTAAAAATATAGCAGTTGGACAGCTCTAGGTAATAAAACTGACTTCAGGAAGGCTTCAGAAAAGTTTGTGCTGAAAAGGTTATTTCTTTGCCTGTGACTATTTCAGATATGTGTATTACTATGGTATCCTTTAATGACTTTTTTACCAGTGTACAGTAATATATACTAACAGACAAGATCTTTAGAATACCTGCAACTTTTTGTATAGTCACAATGATTGTTCCTTAACATTATTTTCTGCTTATCAAGGGTGCTCAGGACAGTTTGCTCTTTCCTTCTACAGTTCCAGAAGCTGACCTTTAGACTGTCAAGTGATGAACTTCATAAGTGTTTTTAATCTTGTAAATGCTTTCATAGGCAAAAATATCATTGACCCTTTTCAGCATGGTCTTTCTCCATTGAAGAAGAACATAAATACAAGGAACTGTTCTTGAATTAGAGAATAAAAATGAAACACTCATATCTTTTTCACATAGTCCTGATTGCCAGTTGTGAGGAAAAAAAGAAAAAATCTCCTATATTTTTTCACATGATTTTACTTGTAATAGCAAGCAAATGTTGAAAAGAAGTGGTGGATTATATGTGAAAAACTGGAACTTGAAATCATTTTCACAAGATGTAAAGAGCTGTCCAGATATGCCACTAGGTGCCTCTCTTTCCTTCTTGGTTTATCCCATTATTGGAGGCAGGCACATCAGAAAACTCTTCTGACAAAGGTGAATGCTCATGTACACTGCAGGGTTGTCTGCCATTTCAGCAGTTGTTAAGACAACCTCATGTCCATATATCTCTGTCAGAATCAATACTGAAATGTCACTGTCTTAAAAAGAGGGATCAATTTAGAATCTAATCTTCGGAACAAGTAGTTGATTAGTGTACATGGGCTGGACTTTTGTGCTAGTATGTTTGTTAAATATTGAACAGTTATCTGAGGTTTGGTGTTTTTGTTGTTGTTGTTAAGCATGAATTTACGTTTCCATTTAAAATCTCTTGGTCAAATCCCCTCTCTATTGCATGCTAATGCACAAAAGGTAGGAGGAGGTATTCCTTGGAAGGGACATAGACCTTAGCTGTTAAACACTGTCATATCCTTTCTTCTTTCTGTGGGTCATAGATAAGCTTGCTTAGCACATAGATATTTAAAATTACTTTGGATGGTTTCTCTGCTGCATGATAACTTGATCATTAGGACTTTGCCCTAGAAATAGAAAGTCTTGGGTGTAGTACTCTTTTTGACACTCTCTGTGAAGGTGTCCCGATCCGATGTTGGGATCATTTAAATATCCCGATACAATGTCGGGGAAGGTTTCGATATGATCCCAAGAGCGAGATTAAGACACAAACGAGGTCACATGCCGTACTGCCAGAACATCTTTCATTAGAAAAGAAGAGAAATAAAGAGAATAACGATAGGACAGGATGGAACGAAAGATGGGAAATCAAGCAAGGAGTCGGGATAGGGCAGCAAGAATAGTCACCACCACGGGTCCAGCGGCGAGGCGACGGTGAGGGGTGGGTGAGGAGGTCTCAGTTGCTTGTTCCAGCGGTGATGTGGCGTGACGAGGTGCCACGGTCAGGCGGTCATCCTCTCTGTCTCTCTCCCGTCCCTGTCCTGTCCCTCTTTGCCCGTGCCAGTCCTCCTTAAATACCCCTTCGAGGGTTGTAGTTTCCATAGCAATGGCACGTCTCTTCGTGCCCCCCAGCACTTGGGGCAGGGACATGTCCGGGCAGAACAGCCCTGTGGGCAGGGCACCTTCACACAGCGGGGTTCCCAGAACCCGGTGGTCTTGTGACAGTCCTTGCAAGCAAGCTTTGAGCCAAGTCTATAGTGCAGTTCCTCACAGAAGGTTAACCTTTTTCACCTTTCATTTGCAAAATGAAGTTACTCTTTCCAAATACTGCAGAGGTGATGTGGAGGATAGGTTGCTGGGTGCCAATGGCTTTGAGTTGCTAGAGGAATGGGTGAGATGTACTTTGAAGAGAGAGGTGGCCATGTTGAATAAACCAAGGGGTGACTGGTCACTACTGTAAAGCTGATCCATTTCTATATAATAGCGCTGTAAGACTGAGGAACACATTTGTGTGTTTGTGTGTGTGTGTAGTGTGTTTTTGCAAGTATGTATATGCATGTGTATAGGTATATATATTATGTATAAATTTATATATGTACCTATTCTTCTCATAAATGAGGATGAGGACAGAGTAAGTATCAGTAAAGCCTGTGCTTTGCATTTGTTTTTACAGTGTTGGAATAGTTTGCAAGAAGGCACAAGAATCTCACTTTTAGTTTGATAATCAGGATATTTTTTACTCTGAGTCCAGAAAACTTGGATTATGTTTGTTCTTTATGAATTTGCATGCAATTGAGCTTAGTCTACCAGACTGGAGATTGATCTCAAGGGAATTTATACTCTGGCTAATGATGTTCCTGCTTCCAGGGGGCTACTTTACCTAATACTTTCAGGTAGCAGCTCAGTACCTTTCTGTAGGAAAGGAATCTGGTACTGTTATTTTTGTTTGCTATTTTGAAAATAATATTTTGCATCCTGCCATGTAGGAATTCAGGTCTTTAATTCCCATGAGCAGATTTCTCAGAAGTTCTTGGCCTTTATTAGCTTTATTTTAATCTTCAGTAGTGCTTTCTGTTCTTGTGCATTCATTCTTCATGTAATTTTCTGCTTTTCAAATCTCCCCATATGCTCTGAGATACTGACACACAATTGTAGTAGTTTAACTTGTCTGACAGCCAAACACCATGCAGTTACTGGCACCTCCCCTCCCCCCCACCCAGGGAAAAGGGGAGAGAATTGGAGGGATAAAGGTAAGGAGACTTGGAGGTAGATATAAGAACAATTTAATAATTGGAGTAAAATAAAACTAAAATAGTAATGATGATGATGATGATGATATACATATATATATGAGTGATGCAGAGTACAATTGCTCACCACGTGCTGATAGCAATCCTGGAGGAGCGAAAAAGAACCTCGGACCCAAAACTGCAATCCCAGAACAGCAAGCCCGAGTGATTCCTGTGAGGATTTCACTTGCTTTCCAGTGAGCCCTCATTGATATACTGAACGTGATGTAATATGATATGGAATATCTCATGGGCATAGCCAAATGCCAGTTTTGGGTTTTGCTAATTACTATGCTTCCTCCATCCTAGTCCTTTGCACTTACAAACCACCCAAACATGATGTCCTTGTACATTGTCAGCGCCAGTTCAAGAGAGAGGGATCTTCTGGAGATAATCTGGTGGAGGGCTGCAAAGATGATTAAGGGACTGGAGCATCTTTCTTATAAGGATAAACAGAGAGCTGGGTCTGTTTAGCCTAGAGAAGACTGAGAGGGGACCTTATTAAGGTTTATAAATATCTAAAGGGTAGGTGTCAAGAGGATGGGGCCAGACTCTTTTCAGTGGTGGCCAGTGACAGGACAAGAGACAATGGGAACAAGCTGGAACACAGGACGTTCCACTTAAACATGAGGAAGAACTTCTTTACTGCCAGAGCACTGGGACAGGCTGACCAGAGACGTTGTGGAGTCTTCTTCTCTGGAAATGTTAAAAACCCTCCTGGACGCTTTCCTGTGCAACCTGCTGTAGGGAACCTGCTTTGGCAGGGGGGTTGGACTAGATGATCTCCTGAAGTCCCTTCCAGCCCCTACTATTCTGTGATTCTTCTCATAACAAATCCCATACTGAAACCAAAGCACAATTCTTTCTAGCTGCTAAGAAAATTAACTCTATCTTAGCAAAACCCAGACAATAACTTACCTCCAGGCTATGAACAAAATTGTTAGTTCAATTGTCATGAAATTCCAGGGATATCAGAGCTACCAGCCTGTTTCTGTGTGCAGGAAGGCAAAGTGGACAGAAAATGTGAGGAGAGCTCTGTCTTCAGGTAGTTTCTTTTTCTCCCAAGCAGAAACACAGCTTTCTGCCAGAATTAATGAAATCAATCTGGAGTGGCAGCACAAACCCCTGCTCTGACCTGGAGGAGAATATGTCTCCTTTTGAGCAGGTTAAGGGTGGAGGCAGGGTCACATCAGGAGGCAGGATGGCAGGGCAATATCGAAGTTGAGGACTGGCAGCAGTACTTCAGTGCAACTGCAGGGGAAACAAAGAGCAAGGGTGATGAAGGCTTTCATTCCTTATCTAACATCCTTATGGCTAGTCTGAATTATGCATAGATAAGGGACTCAGTGTGCCAGGTAATACTCAGCAGAAATCATGACCGCTTTAAGATGTGAAAAATGCCAATTTTCCTATGCTAAGGAACCTTCAATAATTTAAACAGTGTCTGGTTTTCTTCAACCCCTTAGGTTAGAACTGAAGGAGAGTTTGTGCACATGACTTACTGTGCATTACCATAATACTTGCCCGCAGCGTAGGCTTGTTTGTATGGATTTAGCACATATGAGACTTTGCCCAAAGTTTTTCTGCAAAAATGAGGCTTTCAAGAGGTTATTTTATTCAGAATAAAAAAGGGGATAGAAAAATAGTAGCTATGGGTTTGTAATAACCTCACTACAGAATTTCAGCTGTGATTTTCTGTGATTTGTTACAGGTGGTCTCGGCACGACTGAAACCTTTGCATGCAAAAAGACCACAGAATTTGGGTCTTGTCTTAGTCTCCCCAATCTGTCTTTGGATTTAAGGCATGTCAGCAGAGTATCAGAGTGAATTCTGCATTCTTTTCAGCATTTTTATTTTGATATAGTTCCTTCCTATCCCTTTCCTTCCTCTTAGCTTGGGAAGAGACAGTCAAGCTGCCTGGAAAATTCAAAGAGTTAATTCCTAGTTATTAAAGAAATGGAACATCCATGTTCACCTTTTGAAGATATTTGTAGAGTGAACTGTAATAGTTTGGCTTTCTATTTCAGATTTGGATAACTGCTAACCATGATATTAGAAATAACATTGAAATGTGAGATATTAGGAAAAATGTGAGTGGAGAGTGAGTATGAATTACTGCATAGCTTTATTGAAGATCATTTTAAACAACAACTACAGATCCTAATACCAGGTACAGCTTCTTGGAAGAAGTATTTTGGAAGTTCTTATTCTTACTTTTCCTCCCTTAAATTTGTTTGACATTATAATGACAAAGGATTTTGGAAGCCTCTGTATGACAATATTTTCAGTGTCATGCTTTTAACTCTTACAACTTGTACCATCAGCAGCATAAGTTTTTGCCCATGACAGTACTACTTGCGGGACCTGAGCAGTTATCAAATAGAAGAATAAACTTTCTTTGATGCAGTCCTGAAAAAACCACATGAATGGTAATGTTTTACCTATTCAGAGACACCAGCACCTCAAGGAGGGAAAACCACCATTGAACAAAAAATAAATGGCAAGTAATTCTGTGTGTCCCAAGCCATCAATTACAACTCAGATGTTGTGTGGGAGGTTGGGTTTTTTTTTTGTTTTAGTGTTTGGTGTGGTTTTTTAATGTTTGTTTTAGTGTTATATGCTCTGAAAACAAAGAAGTCTCTAAATGTGCATAATGCTATTTCCTAAAGCTACTAAACTATGTGGATTATGAATGAAGATGATGGTATGATGAAGCCGGCTATTGCTCTGTTGTACTGATAGCACTAATATATACGTCTGCCTAAAATTTTTCTCTTGTTATCAGCTGATAACTGGAGCTTATCAGGATTTTTGTAATGGAAACAAATTTAGTAAAAAATGGTGGTTTGTAGCATACCCTGTCCCAATACTTTGCGTTCTGGAAGTTCCCTGTAGTTGCTTGGTGAAGCAGATGTCTTGTTTGATAAGAACTGTTGGCACTAAATGTGGAGAAAAATGTATCACTTTCTCTGAACATCTTTAAGTAGTTTTTGTGGAAATGAGAAAAAGAATTAAAGAAACTGAAACAAACCTGACTTGTGCTGATTTTTATCCAGCTCTCTTAATAATGTGACACATATTTAGTTAATGGTTTCCAAAGAGACTCATATTGCTTGAAACTGTTGTTGGTTCTGTGCCATCAGAATAATGTGTCACTTAGGTGGAAAATGGAGGTTCTCAGACTCAGTTCAAATTAACCTCAACTGCCTACAAATAAAACACAGTCTGGATTTTGCAGTCATGAGGTTGTTATGATCACTTAGTTTCTGACTAGCCTTTAAGGCTTGGCACTTTAAACCTATGCTAACAATGAAAAGACGTCTGATTTCATCTCTCTCTCATGAAAACAGATAAAATTTTACTTGAACCATTTAGGTAACTGCCCCTTTCACTTCACATTTTGTTTTTCTTTTACTTACTGGGCAATTTCCTGATGTAAGTGAATAAGGCTTTGCACAAGTGATTTCAAAAATAGTATATGTATGACAATATTTCTTGAGATTGGGCAGAGTTTCAGGGACAAAGCTTTCATTTGCAAGAACATGCATATTTGAGGCTATTAGTAAATTTGTGAGTGTTTTCTAATTTTCGTGGGTTTTATACTGTTTTGAGAAAACTGATTTTTAAGAGGTCAAAATTAAGTATTTAGTGGAAATATTTTTAAAAGTATTTTTGCTTTCAACATAACCTGTAAATTTTATTTTCCAGAAGCCTATATTTAAATAAGTATGAATATTATTTATTTCTGTGATATTTGTTCCATCATATTAAAAAGGTGAACAATAAAATAACAATAACAGTCAGAGGCTGTATTAATAGAGACAATCATTTACGGCAGACATCTAAGGAGGGAGATAGCAGGGAACACCTAAAATTAACTGAACTGAAATCCAATATTACACATTGTCTGAATACTGACTTCAGCATGACATATCACTGAACATAAGTAGATTCTTTGACAGATAGAGCTCAAAGTGAAATTCAGAAGACATGTCTCGCTGGGAAAATACCATCGACCACCCAAACCCAGATCTGATAAATATTTTGGCAGATGAGTGCTGTGGGATTACAGAAATTAGGGATGTATAACTTTCACTGGCAAGGTTGACTTACAGGGAAACATTTTTTAAATTTTGAAAGATCAAATTAATATCTAACCATCTGTCAATGATACCTCTTCCATAAATGCCATGTTATTCCTAGCTTTCAGAAAAACAGCATTGTTACTGTAGCTTATGTATATGCACATAGAGACATCTCCAGATTTTCTAGCTCCAAAAAATCAAAACAACAGAAATGTTCTTAAAGGAGATACTATACCTACATATAAGTGTGTGTGTGTTTCCATCTAGATGTAGGGATTCATTTAAGGAAATAAAACACTGACAGTAAGAAAAAGGAATAAGTTGAAAAATTTTAGTTCTCTTTCGACAGCTTACTGCATTTTTTCAAGTATTAGGAGTAGCTTAGAAAAGCCATTACAAGCTGAACAATGCTTTCCTTTTTTAAATACAGAAGTGAAATACAGAATCTGCAAGACATTTTCTTTCCAAATACATGTATTTTCCAGAGAAATGGTGTGCTGTCAGGACATTGCTAGCTATTCCCGTGGAGTTTTATGCCTTTACAGTCCTGTCTCATGGAAAAGAGAAGACTAGAGATGGCTCCAGACACAAGTAAAATAGGCAGTCAGATGTTCCCAGGGTGGGTAACAGAAGAACCATGGTTCTCTAACTGTTTCTTATGCCAAAACCTTGCAAAGCCAGGCTTCCTCCTGGCTGTGAGTGGAGTAAATGGAGCATACAGAGCAGAGGCTGCTGCTGATGTGGTGGTTCATCTGCTGCTTGGCCCCGCCCCAACCTGCCAATGCCCCTGTGGCAGCTTTGGCACTAGGAGCAGGACTGGTTCTCCAGGCTTGTACCCTCTCCTCTGCTTTCTGTTCTCAGGCAGGCATGGCCTCTTCTGGTTCATTCAGAAAAATGTATTTTTTTCTAATGCTGTAGGAAAATCAGCCTTGAACCCCTAAGGTCACACTTCTCTTGTTAAATAGCAGGTGTAGTATGAAGACCAGGCTGTCTGAATAAAGGTGGTCCATCAATTGTAACTTTTTTTTTTTAATTTAAACAGACTTTGTAAAATTAATACAAACTGTTTTCTGAGAACATGCTGAAGAATTGAAGCTGATTTAATGATGCAGAAGAAAAACTCTACTGCTTCTGCTAAAAATCCTTTTAAATTGGTTTTATTTTCTTATTTCTCAGACTTCCTACTCAAAATCTGGATGTAATTTCCACCTGAAACCCAAACAGAAGATTGTAGGTTTCTCTTTACATGCTAGAAAGGATCACTTTTTGCTTGCAGTTTTTCACAACTCTAACAATTATAAAGTATGGGTAAGAAGGAAAAGGGGCAGAGGATTCCTGTTAGGTGATGTGATAATGTGTGAACTGTTCTGGATCTTAGAAAATCTGGCAAAGCCTGATGTTTTTATAAAAAATATTTTGCAAAGGAATGATCTATCTTCTAAAGACAACTTTTGTAAAGCTGTAAACAGAGTTTGGCTCAAAAGTCCATCCCAGTTTAAATTTTGAAACACCTCACCCCAATATATTTCTGTGCTCCCTATAGAAACTTCCCTCAACATTGGCTTTACTTTGTTCCTCCTGATGTCCAGGATGACAATCCAGTTGTCATCAGAGTCTCAGTGGAGCCCAGCTTCTGTCGAGGACTTTCTGAACAGCCTTTCTTTGCAGCTGCACTGTAGGGCTGTTGTTGGAATAGATGGGAGTTGGCGCTGGGCTTTTCATGTGGAAACCCATGAGGTGGTGGAATGACGCCATGAAAATATATCAAGATTTCCTCTCTCAGAAACCTGCAGAGCCTCAGTACTATAAGACTGCAAGTAATAAAGTTAAAAGCTTTACTGCCAGGTTCTTTCCCTTGTTAGTCCGTTGAGGACTGAACCTGGCCCTTAACTCACTAGTATTCATACAAAAATTTCAAATGCAATGTCTGCTATTATTAAACCTGATGTCCAGGATGTTGTTCATGAATCTTTGTGACTGGACTGCCTGGGGGCTTCATTTTTAAAGACTACTTACAGAACATCATGCTGTTGTCAACATATTAATTGGCTCATGCAAGAATAGCCTCCAAAGATGGATAACTTCATTGTAAATGTAGTTCTGGGAGAAGAGTTATGGCAATATTCTAACTTTAATTACTGAAGTTAATTATAGTTTTAGCTTCCCAAGCAGTATAGGAAACTATATAAAATAGAGTTTCCAGTGTGAGTCAGTTCTGAGAAAGAGCTCAGCTGAGGAAATAAGTTGCTTTGGGGGCTGTAATACTCTAAGAGCTGTTACAATGAAAATGCAGGAACTAGATGTGGGTTTACAGAACAGGGATAGAACAACAAAAAGCTAGGAGAAAGCAGTATGATTTTCCATCTTTCAGACTTTGGATAAAATACTCTATGTAGTCCCTCCTGCTTAGTGGTGATAGTTGTCCACTTAATGAGTGCTGATAATTGGACTCTTCTTTCTCTGAGACATGGTTGCACGGCAGTGGCTGCTTTGCGTGCTCCCTTTTATGATCCTGATGTGAAAGATAAGCCCAAGTTTTTGGAAGAATGCTCCTTCTCCATAGTTATCTCTACTGTTCACATACTTGAAAGATGTTTGCTGGTTTCTGGTGCTTTAAAGCAGCTATGTAATACCACCCTTTCCACAGCCATGTGCAGCTGTGTCTTCTTGGACACTTGCACTGTTACATTCTCTCCCCCAGGATCTGGGAAAATGCCTTTCAGGAGAGATCCTAAAGCCCCTAAGGAAACTGAATCTTGAGACTTCATTCTTATGTGATTTTTGGAATCAATTTTACTCTTTTGAAGGCCTAAACCCAAACACAAATTTGACTCTTTTCAGACTATAACAACATGTAAATTCTGCTAGTTCTTGAAGCATTTTGAGCAAGGAGGGGAGAGACTGAGGGAGAAAACACTGGATTCTGACAGACAGCTTCTAGACTTCCCATGCATGTGAATTCTACAATGTGCCTTACGACAATTACAAGCACAGAGTATCTTGAGTAGATGTTGGTTGCTTATTTCAAGCAGATTAGTTGCACTGCTCATACACTTTTCCAAAACCCAGAGCAATACACTTTTCCACAGCTTCTGTGCTGTGATTCCCCCAAGACAAACCTGGGTTTTCCTGGATGAGCTGTTCATTAGGCAGGAGACAACACAGACTGTATCAGTTACACTTGGTGCCAGCACAGCTGGTTGCTGCCAGGTGGAATACTTCACCAGCTGAATCCCTCTGCCTCCATGAGGGTGTCAGATGGTGTCTGTCTTCCTCCAGAACAACTGCTAATCTTTCTGATACTTGTAGAAAACCTATTTGCCTTTCCAAATTTTCCTGAAATCAGCCATTAGCTAAACAAAATATTGTAGAAGAGACAAACAAGCAAAAAATACACTCCTTAAGCTTTCAAGGTAGAAACTTAAATGAGGTAGGGAAGATGTGCTTCTGCATCCTGGCTGTACCAGTGTGCTGCAGGGATGGGGCTGCCTGGGGGCCAGGACCATGGGGGACCCCCCTGGGGTCTGGCAGGACAGGGACCTTGCCAGTCAAAGAGGGAGCAGGGCTGGGCAGGCACCAATGAGTAACCTCCAAGCCCTTGGCATGAAGGAGGTTTGGAGGATGCCCCAGAAGGCTCTGGTCAGGGCTGTTATAGCTTGTTAGTACCTCCAGGGCTGTAAGCAGTTGTAATGAAACAAATTCCTCCAAGATCTGATGATACCTGGCTCAGGTAAGCCAGTCCTGAAGAAGTAAAGCAGTTTCCTAGCTATGCCATTTTTTTTAACAACATGTAGCATCCGTAGCCCGATTTTAACTGTTACAGAACAAAGTTGCAAAGTTCCTAAGCATTTTCCATCAGAAAAGGCTTCAGCTTTCAGACACGTCAACATTATGAACCAATAAGTATATTGTGAGAGCTATGAGTTTTCCCCACATTATTGTGATTTTCTTGAAAGCCACATCTCAAGGAAATCCTTATTTTGTCAGGATTTACATATATACATTTCTTTTCCTCAATTTGTGCTTTTATCTGGAGGCACACGGGAAATTGCTTTCTGGTGAAATCAGATTTTTCAGTTTCTTCCTGTCCTGGTTTTGCTGGGATAGAGCTAATTTTCCCCTTAGTAGCTGGAAAGTGATGTTTTTTGGTTTAAGGATTGGATTTGTTATGAGAAGAATGCTAATAATGTACAAGGACATTGTTTTTGGGTAGTTTGCAAGTAAAAAGGACTCAGAAGGGAGAAGCATAGTAATTAGTAAAACACAGAATTTACATTTGGATATGCCAGTATGATATTCCATACCATATCATGACATGTATATTAAAAAGGGTTGACCAAAAAGTGGGGCCAGGGCGGGGGAAGCATGGGATGGGGTGGATTTCTCTTGGGAATCGCTCAGGCTCACTCTTCTGGGATTCTGTTTTTGGGTTCGTGGTTCCTTTTAACTCCTTCAGGATTGCCATCAGTGGGTGGTGAGCAACTGTACTGTGTATTACTCACTTATATATATATATAGATAGATATAGATAGATAGATATAAATATATCTCTCTCTATATAATTATCATTAATATTTTATTTTTCTTTTACTCCAATTGTTAAATTGTCCTTATCTCTACCTACATGTCTTCTTACCTTTACCCCTCCAATTCTCACCCCTATTCCCTGGGTTGGAGGGGAGAGGGAGGAAGCTGTGCAAGCGGCTGTGTGGTGTTTGGCTGCCAATCAAGTTAAACTACTACACTTCCAGAAGATTGTTCTTTTTACAGTCATACAGCTCAGTTTAAATCATGCTTGACATTTTTCCCTAGACCTTTCTATTACAACTCTAGTTCATTTTAGGGAGGTAATCTCTATAACAAGTTGTTATAGAATTGTTACTCCTATTATAGAGCTTAAACTCTGATTCAATTTTCCATCAGTGAATTTGCAATTTGAGATTAAGATCATGACTCTGTTTGCAATAATATCTGCAGCCCCAGTGAATGGGGAAGAAATAATGGAAGCCAAACTTTTTCCCTCTACTTTGGGATGTTCAGTATGGAGGCACTGTTAGTCTGCTCGACACAGAGAAACTCTGTCTTAAACTTGTCTGACAGTGTTTTGCAAAGTTTAGTGTAAAGACAAGGCTACATCGAAGCAGTTTAACAAAGCTGCATGCCTCACATAGAAAACAGTGGGAAACTTCTGAGAAATGGATGGTAAACTGTGTGTAAACTGATTTGTTGGAAACATACAACAATGTCAATCAGTTTTATAAAGGAACAAACATGAGCTAATAGATTATGTTACCTGTCTGCTAAATAAGTCTGAAAGGACTTATCAGTGTAGAAGTGATTCATAGTTTAGACCCAAATAAATTCCATTTGATTTCCCTTTTAATGACTTTCAATCTAAGGTGTGCTAAAACGAAGATATTCCTCATCTAATGTGGTAAACTTGCATATATTTAAGAAGGCTTTAAAGGCTTGTAGGAATCTAGCTGCTTGCTTTTTTGTTACACTTTTCCATTGGGCTGAAAAGGCCTTTGTGATCAGAAAATTGACTGTCTTTTGTTAATTCAATGATTATAACTCCATTTACAAAGATTAAGTAAAATTTGGATGAGTTTATCCTATTAGTATATGGGGCAGCATACATGTAAATGAAAAGTGGGTGGAAAAAACTTGGCAAAAACCCTAGAATCTGGAATCAGACCTGCTCTGTAAAAATCTTTAGTGTATTGACAACAATATGTGTTACTTACAACACCTTAGAAGTGAAGCACATTGAATTTACAAAAGCATTCTGTGGAGATACTTGCAGTAGAAGGTGCCTTCTAGACTAGATTGGTAGCTGAACATATGCTAATTATATGTAAGGTTAAAAAAAAATCTTAAAATCTTAAATAGGCTTCAGTATGTCTAGACATCTACTGCAGCAGTAAAAGCTACAACAGGATCCATGGGTAGAAGCTGAAACTTTGCAAATTCAGATAGGAAACGAAGCATATTCTTGCATTTTTGCTCAAAAGGAGTTATACCTTTGGACTAATATGCACAGAACTGTGTTGGATTCCCCAATGTCGATATCTCTCTAATGGACACTGGACATACTTTTAAAGAGTACTTTTATACTTTTACGTATCATCATAGAAAAGATCACAAACTGAAATTATCTTTTTAAGAAAAAAAAAATGTAGGAAGAAAAGAGGATTTTGTTGTTTTTGCAAAAGGAAAGAAAAGGGGAGAAAAGGATCTGTGTGCAATAGCACTGGACCTCTGTGACAGTTCAAACATTGTTAAGATGTTAGGATATTTTATCAGTGATTGACCTGAGGCATCCAGCAATTCTTCCAGAAAGTTGTAAAGAGAACAAATCTTTCTCTTGATATGTGTAGAGAAATTGGACTATTCTGTGCTAGGGATCTGTCCTGATAGGACAATGGTCCTGTCTGATTTTCCATATTTACTGACATTAAACAGTAAACTGTTTCTACATTATATACACATAGAAAAGTCAACACAGTCACTTCCAGACAGTAGCAGTCCAGTGTTGTAAAAATGTAAACCTGCCTGCAGAGAAAGAGTTTTTTTGCTTTCATGGAAGACAGTGTCATTATGAGAAAAATCACAGCAGATTAGAAATTTGCATAGAGCAGTGGGACCAGGAACTTCAGGGAACAGAGATAACTTAAAGGTTTCTTAAAATTTGGATTAATTTATTAATCTGCCAGTAGAAAGAACAAAATGCCTTTATATCTTTTAGCCCTACATTGGTAGTCTCAACCCTGTAAATGTCACTTCACAGTAGACTAATATGGTGAGATGGTGTTCCAGCTAGGAATAAATGAGCTAGCTTTTAATAATTGCCTGTTTAGCTTGGCTGTTGATACCAGTTCCTAGTGCTGACTTGACACTCTGACAGGCTCAACTATTTGCCTATGATTGGAGGTAAACTCTGTGTGCCTGATATTTGTATAGTCCCATGTACTACTAAATCCATCCTATTTTTGATCCAGCCTTATAAATTGAAATGATGTCTTCAGACTAGCATAGGCACAAAGGGAACTGGAGAACACCAACACCAAGTTATTTGAGAGCTCTCTATTTACTACCGATGGAAAAGCTAAACAGTTGCTTTAGTAATTAACCTTATAAAAAACCTTCAGATAAATTAAATTTATTTGTTCTGTTCAATAACTATGAGCTGGGAGTAAAATCAGATGTACTGAATTCTGTGTTCAGCACTCATAACAGTTAGTATTATGAATTCCTCTGTTCTAAATATATTATAAGGGTGACATTTATAAGATGTCAAGAGATGAAAAGCATAGTTCTGTAAGATCAATTATTTTTCACCAGTATTGTTTTTGCTGCAGAATTTTATGACCCAAATATTCCAGATGGGAAAATTTTTGGAAAACTTTGCCTCCTGAGAAAGCTCAGGACTGTGACAGGGAACACCTGAAAGTACCAGGTGTTGACTAGATGTTACCAGAACTTAGGAATAACTCTGGGAAAGGGCTTTGAATCCAGCAATATCTTCTGATGCATTTAGCAATCCCACCTGTAGAGAACAAGAAAAACCAGAAGCTTATATCTAAAATTCCTCACCTCTAGAAGAAGCTAGGAGTACAAGCATTCAAACATCCTAGTGGAGAGGAGGTCTCTGTTCCTTATCTTCTTACAGGTCACTCATTAATCTGTGGGAAGGATTTAAAAGACAACAGTCAAAATGTTGTCTCTCATTTTTTTAATTTTTTGCTGCAACCATGGATTGTAGGATTCGATACAGAGCTGCTAAAGATATACATAAAGCAAGAAACAAGTCCACCCTTATGTGGTGGGGTGGTCATACAAACATGTTTTCCAATTTGAGTAGCTGTTGTGTTCTTTTTTTTTTTTTTTTTCCTTTTTAAAAAACAAAACAAAAAAACCCCAAAACCCAACCTTTCTTTACTTTTTTCTTTCCTTCATTTATTATTTCTTTCTTCCTCTCTTTTGCCCTTTCATTCCTTTTCTTCTCTACTTCTCTATCCATCTCCTTAACTGGAAATTAAGTAATTTGCATTGAGACACAGTCTGGTTGAGGCTGACAGACGCCAACCTACTTGCTCTGTTAGCTCGACCAGGTTGACCAGGACCATGTCCATTCAGGTTTTTGTTGTCTCCAAGGACAGAGACTCCACAACCTCTCTGCGCATCTCGTTTCAATACTGAACACTGCTCTCAGAAAAAAAAAATAAAATAAAAAATTCTTATGTTTAAATATAATTTCTTGTATTTTAATTTGTGCCCTTTGTCCCTGGGCATGTCCTTTAATACCCTCAATCAGGTATTTGTACACTTTGATAAGATCCTCCCTGAGCTACTTCTCCTACAGGCTGAACAATTCCAGATGTCTCAGTTTCTCCTTGTATGCCAGATGCTCTCATCTCTCCACCATTTTTGTGACTCTAAAATACATTTTCAACTCAGACATGCTAGAACTGAAACACTAATGGAAATAATGGCTATTTTGTCATAACCAGCAGCTTCAATTATGTCTTCTCCCTGAATAACAAATCATTAACCATCCTCAGCTGGGTCATATGCCCTAATGAATGTTATAGTAAATGGCTCACATGTGGAAGTTGGACAAGCACCATTGACCTAGATAAATAAGGTACTGTGCAGAATCCTGCTGGACCCAGTTAATTACCACAATTTCTCCTGTAGAAAAAGTATCATGGTTTCAGAGCTGTTATTCTTATAAGTGCCTTCAAGTTCATAATTTCTTTTTCTTCCTATTTATTAAAAAATATAGTTTTTCGGATATCAGATACATACATTTTAAGAATTACTTGACTGGATTTGAAAAATAATATTGTATCTATTTGACATGGAGGGAAATCGTTAAAAACAACTACCGACTAACATCAGATTTTTTCCTTTTTTACCTGAACACAGTGAAGACTGGAGGAAACCACATCAATTATTTTGAGAAGAAATAGGGATCATCTTCCAACATGCACACCCCTGGAGGCTGATTCTTTCCTTTTGTAGGCCCAGGCTTTAGCAGCATTACTAGATGAATTTCAAACTTTTAGGCACATAAATTTGTACTGTACTGCACCAAGTGATTTAAGATGACACGTAAGCGCTATGTTTTAAGCAGGGACTTAAATTTGTAATCTGGTACAGGTTGGTCTAATCTGAGTTTATTTTTGGAAGGAGGAAGGTACTTTCTGGTACAGTTAAAAGTCAAAGTGAAATGGTAGGTAAGCATGGTGGGTGGGTGCAATTCAAGTCAATGGGGCACTAGAAGGCACATACCAAAGGAAAACCTGACGAACTAAGAATAAATCACATCTATGCAGAAATGCGACACTCACATCTGAACAGTTCCAAAAGGGGAAATAAGTAGATAAGAATACAATAAACAGTAAAATAAAATATGACACACTTCACATTTTGTATTGTGCAGTTGCCAGATCTATTTCCTTTTCATATTTCTTGATATAACTAGTCAAGGTTTGTATATTATATAAGCTCTCAGTTACAGAAATGAACAATTGTAAAAGCTCAAGTCCAGGTACATCCTAATATAAAGACTATGAATATCATAAGATGTAATAAATATCATCCTTCAATTTCTGTATAATGTTGTGAAACAATCTGATAATTTGACAGAAGATGTCAAAAAAAAAAGAGAAAAATATATTATCTCAGTTTATATATAATATATGCTTCACCAGTGTTTTGCAGAATGTGCCAATGGCCAACTAGATACAACGGTGTCTTACTCCAAGTCTTTTTTCTTTATCATTTTATAGATATAGGACTCAACTTTCACATGAGTAGCTCCTGTGTCAACTTCCTTTTTTGGTATTTTGTAGCTGTCTTTTTACAACTGGGCAGCGATGACAGAAGTCATGTAGGTTGTAGAGTGCAATTTAGAAACTTTTGATCAATAGCTCAGTTTCTTTTGTTTTTGTTGTTATGGTACCTTTTAGAGAACCCTATTACTTCGTCATATTTTTTGTAGAAAGTGTGGTGTGTTGATGCTGCCTGGACCCCCAATGCCCACCAAAGTTGCTCTATCTCCTCCCTTTCCCCTTCCCCCCCCCCGCACCCCAACTGGACAAGGGAAAGAAAAATATAATGAAAGGCTCATGGGTCGAGATAAGAACAGGGAGAGATCATTCACCAGTTACAGTCATAGGCAAAACAGACACGACTTGGGGGAAAAAACAAATTAAATTTATTACCAATCAAATTAGAGGATAATGAGAAAAAACCCCAAATCTTATAACACCTCCTCCCACCCCTCCCTGCTTCCCAGACAGAACTTCTCTCCTGATTTCCACCTCGTCCCCCTCAGTGGCACAGGGGACAGGGAATAGGGGTTGGGATCAGTTCATCACACGTTGTTCCTGCTGCTCCCTCCTCCTCAGGGGGAGGACTCCTCACACTCTTCCCCTGCTCTAGCATGGGGTCTCTCCCACAGGAGACAGTGCTCCACAGACTTTTCCAATCTTCCCCATGGGCTACAGCTCTTCATGAACTGATCCAGTATGAGCCCTTTCCATGGCGTACAGTCCTTCAGGAATTGACTGCTCCAGTGTGGGTCCCCCATAGGGTCCC
>NW_010336555.1:29860-50154 GCF_000700745.2 Antrostomus carolinensis
TCCAGCTTCAAAATGCACAGGGTTTTTTTTTTTGGTGTTTGTTTGTTTTTTTTTTCCTCTTCCTCTTAATTATGTTATCACAGAAGCATTACCATCACTACTGATGGGCTCGGCCTTGGCCAGCGGTGGGTCCATCTTGGAATTGCTGGCATTGGCTGTGGTGGACATTGGGGAAGTTTCTGGCAGCTTCTTACAGAAGCCACCCCTATTACCCCCCCTGCTACCAAAACCTTGCCACAGAAACTCAATACAAAAAGTTTTTACAGACTGTATACACTTTTCTGCAAATTCTTGAACAGTACTCTGTGGAGCATCATCAAAACTTCCAATCTGAATTCAGCTGTTTCCTCTGTTGCCAAATACAGCTATGCTTGGGGTTTGTCTCTAAAACAGCAACCCCTAGCAGCTGTTCACCTGCTACTCATATCTACTTCCCATGCAATTGAGAACTACAACAGAAAGTATATCCTTAAGGCTGAGAGCCAAAATATATTCAACCACCGGCATCCTTCTCTTCAGTAGCTGTAGCTGATTTGAACTGATTTATGTTACTATCAAAGTGCTTCATGAAATAGTTAAGACAGTGCTGGGCAGCTACCACTTTATGCTTCATTTCTCTTCTGTATTGACCACTCACTAATAGAGGTGGAACTTGCAGATTCTGGCTTCCATCAGTACTTTTACCAACACAGTCTGATTAAAAAAAAATAAAATAATGAGACCGATATTAAATTCAAACAATTTAATTTGCCTTCTGACTCTGGAATCTAAATGTATCATGATAATGTGTTCTTCTCTACAACTACAAGTGCTGGGAATGTGTTTTATCTGTTCTCTCGCCAATGACAGGGAAGGTAATAATTTTGTAGTTTTGGGACCTGAGGTTTTAGGAGGGAGGAGGAAAAAAAAATGAGAAAAACAAAACAAAGCTAAATCTTGCACAGCTTTATCAGTGTTTTTAAGATTGTGATATTTTGATAATATCACAGTAATTCTCTTCCTATATAAGCAATTCGCCATCCAATGTAAGAAAGCATGTGTATACACTTCCCTGAGGTCATTGCAATACTTGAAGAGTAAATGTTCCTCTATATGTAGACATACGTATTACATTTTGGGCATTTTCTTACAAGTGGCTACAGAAACTTTGAGTATCTGATACTTCTTGTTGCCATGTAAATCAGAAAAAACCCATCTGTTACTACAAACAAATTTTCCCAGATGGAAACTACACAGAGGCACAAGACCAAATTCCTGTTTTTCCAGGCTCACTTTGCCTGTTTTTATTGACTGTTGAATGCCTGTTTCCTGCTGGCTTGCCTCAATGTCCATGTGGAGCTCTGAACATTAATTTGATGACCTTTAGTGGGCAGATACTGTCAAACTGCTTCAATCTGAAATGGAGACAAGAGTCATCTTTGTTGTCTGTACTGAGCTATCTCTCAGTGGAGTTCACCATATCTGTTGTGCTAGATACCATCTGCTTTACTGCTTGGGAACACTGTATCTAGGAAGGTCAGGTGACATTACTGAAAATTTGTAATAGAGCAGTTAAAACATCGTTGCATGCCTGAATGTATTAGTTGTAATGAAATATATTTATTAATAAAACCTGGATATTATTTTATTCCAGTCTCAGTGGAATTTTGTTGCAAAGTAGAATATGATGAAATAATTCCTACGTGCTCAAAATAATGCAGGTAAAGTCTCTGAAGAACTCCTCTCCCCACTCACCCAAAACTCTCTCCCTTTTGTAGTGAACACTTCAAAGTATGTGGAAAGAGAAAGTAGAGGTAATCCTTTTTATTTTATAGGGTATTGTGATGAACAAGGAGCCAGCAAGGCAATTGTATACTGCTGAATAAAAAGGAGAGCTGTTGAGCAATGAAATAAATTGACAAAAGCAGTCTATGCTTAATGTGGATATTTACAAGGAAAGCTATTGTAGATTCCCGAATTCTATTCTATTCTATTCTATTCTATTCTATTCTATTCTATTCTATTCTATTTATTTATTTATTTATTTTTGTGCTGTGGTGAAAGAAACCATAGATAAAATACTGGAAGAGAGAGGAGAGAATGCAAAAGTGAAGGTTTACTGACAGAAGTAGGATTGGAACTTGTATAGAAAGCATATGAGAATATTGCAGCTCTTTAGGGGTGAGGAAAGTAAGGTACTATATTTAAGGACGTGTAGAAGCAGAGAGTAACTGTGAGGACATGAGTTATTGACAAGATTTTATTTCTTCATAAGAAGCAGGTCCTGACTCTTAATAATGATTTTTTTTAATTGTTTGTTTGGTTTTTTTTTTTTTTTTTTAGTTCATCTAATTTGTTACATTAAGGTGGAATAGAGTAAAATTAAACTAGAGTATGTTTGGGGAATTAACCACTTGGTTGTTAGCACTACTATCAATTGGGTAAAATAAACTGCTCACATAAAAGCAGAGGTGGTCAGTTGCCATGTAATTTGGAAGCCATAAAAATGTGAAAGCTAAAGCTTTCCTTGATTTCAGGGATGATGTAAATTTGACATAGAGAGACAGAAAATAAACTGAAATGCAAGGCAAGTGACACTGAGAGTTATTGCTTGTGAGACTATCTACATTAAGATTTCTTGGTAGATAGGAAGATGCAGATGAGAAAAGAGTAAACTGCTGCTCTATCAGGCTCATAAAAGTAAAACATTAACTTTTTTATGATTGTGAGTTTGATTGTGAGCACCCTTAAAATTCAGTAAGATAAGGAATCAGAATTGAGTGTACATATTCCACACAGTAATTATTTCTTATTTTATTACTAGGAGATTGAAAGCTGATGTCAGTGTAGTGTTGGGAATCCCTAGTTTTCATACTGCTAAATCTTGTTGCAGTACCTGATCTCTGTTATAATGAACCACTATAATTGCATGGAGAGCTAAAAACAGGGTCTGAATTTACAGTAGGTTTGATTTACAGCCCAGCGAAGCAAAATGAGCAACTTGGAGAAACCACAGTGTGAGTAGAAAAGTTGTCACTGGCATGTATTCAACTGGAGGAGAAAGCAGCTACACATGGAGCTGATGACTGACCTCTGTTTCCTTCGGTTCCTCAGGATCTTTTCCACAGAGGGGTTATACAACTGAATAATCCTCATGTCCACCTGGGGCTTGTGACCACCTGGTTGTGATTAGGACAGGACTGCCCTTGGCACATGCTGGTGATGTATGCCTGGTCTTCTGTCTAGAGTATAGCAATATCATGCTTTTCCATGTTGCAGTGCACAAATAGCAAATGACCCCTGGTCAAGACAAAGATGGAGAATTAACTGGGTGTTTTCTTATAACAGTCTACGGTTCCCAAATAATTTCCCATTGTTTTTAATTTTAAATAAATTAAATGTTTATTTTCCTTACAGTCTTACAATCCTCATGTTACCCTTACAAGCATTTTTCTGAAAGTACAAAAGGAAGGTCTCAAAAGGCTTTACTTGCTGCTTAGTCTTCAGGGTAAGAGTCTTTGCTTTTGGTTGCTTTGAGAAGGCTGCTTAAAAATACTAATTGCCATCAGGTGGGGATGTTGTGCTTGCATCAGTAAAGACATTTTATTTTTGAAAACAGCACAAAAGGTATCAGTTTGAAAATATTTGTGAAAGTACAATCACAGATTCGTATACAGACCACAGGAAGAAAAGTGAATGGCAGAAATCATTTTTACTACGAAACACTAAAGTACAAAAGCATCAATCAAGCTAGAAATAAATTGCAAGCAATCAGCCAAATCTTTGTTGTTATTAATTCAGCAACTCTTTCTTCACAACATATGGAAAGCTAAATTAAAAAGATATTTCAACATAGTCAAGATCACATTTTAAGAGTTTTATGGTAATGAGTAGGATCCTTAGTGGGCAACTTTAGCTAATTGAAAAACTTAATTTCAACTGTAGATATAAAAATTAATTTGTGTATTTCCCTTTTCTTTGGGACATATTTGCAAAATATGCAGCATTGCAGTGCTTCTAAATCAGAAACTGATTTTTATTACTGCTTTCAGAAATGGAAGCGGAAGTAATATAGTTGTCAGAGCTTCCAAGTGGTGCTATGCTATTGTTCTTCTCCACAATCACATAAATTATTGGTAACTGGGAGGTAGTAAGAATGGAATGACAGCATTGACCCCAAAAGGACGAGGCATATAAATTCTTGAAATAAATATATAGAGATCTGTCCATTCACGTTCCTTAGGATTCCATCACTTCCACTTCCTCCCTGGTATTACAGGTATTACAATCTTCCATGGGCATCTGTTATTGGCTGATTGAAAAGACTGGGTTAGCTGGATCTCTGCAATGATATTTATTGTCACTATTGAGACATCAAAGGAAGTGACTGTAACTTCTTTCTTGTTGCAGTAGCTTAAGCCAAGACTGTGAAGCTTTGTGTCTCTTAAAATTGGCCCATTTAAAAAAAATGTTTTATAGTTTAGAAAACAGACACAGAACTATCTTTTTTATTAGGATTTTAAGAACATAATTTTATCTATGGAAAGTGAAATTATTTTTCTTTCCTGATTTGGTTTTTCTGCTGTTTATGAATGCTAGACCCCTCTCACCTGGAAGCTGTTCTTAATCTGAAGCAGGTCCCTACCTGTGCTACATTGCAGCTTTGTAAGTAGATGCGTGAGAACCTAACTGTCACCTTGACGCAGACCTACTGGTTGGTCTGGCTTGACCTCTGGCTACCTTGTCACTGGACTGTGTTTGACCCTGATCACTCTATCTGGCCCTGATCCTGATCTGAGATTGCTGTTCTTCATCCTGATTCCTTGTTGTTGAGGTCACTGCTCATACCAGCTAAAACACGGCTGCTGGATCACCTGCCCTTGTGGGGCATCTGGCCTCTTCCCTGACACTCTTCTGTATGGCCATTTAGAAATACCTTTTTTAAAGCAGGGTCAGGACCAGAAGGAGAAATTGTGGAGCTGAAAAAGGTAGATAACATTTTGGCAATAACATACAGAGCTCATTCACTTTTTAATCTTGCCCATTGGAAAGTTTTGGGCTACATTTTATGTGCAAAGAAAGAATGTTGATTTAAACTGAAGGGCTCAGAAATGGAGCAGGCTATATTTATGAAAGTATACTGAAGTGTTTCAACTACATCTCTACATCTACCCTTGCATTAAATTAACTCTCTCTGTAGAGAAAAAAATATTATCTTACTGGGTTTTTTGGGTGTTTTTGTTTTTGTTTTTTTTTTTTTTAATGTTACCAAGGGAAAAACTGTAGAAAGGAGTGAGTGTTAGTTAACATTTCTACAGACATGACTGAACATAAAAATGCCATACAAATGTCTGAAATATATCCCAGATTCATAAGAGCTCTGTGGTTCTCCAAAGCACTTTTTGGTGAAAATGTACTAAGTTTTGACTGGGAGGTACAACTTAACACTTACTTAACTGATGATGGTTTTGTGAGAGCTTCAGTTATCACAATTGTTCCTCTTCCCTGAAATTTGCTCATGCATTTTGTGAAGGGAATCGTGTCTTTTTTCTCTGCTGAGGTCTGAGTGCAGTAATTCAAACTAAGGCATCATTATTATTTGCACACTTTTGAGCTTCTCCTGGTCTCTGTAGGCACTTCAAAATTCCCTGTCCCCAATACCCAGGTACTAATGGACATCTGCAATTCCACTGGAAATATAACCAATGTCTTTCTGAAATTGATGAACTTCACTTACTGTTAAATCTCTCACTAAATTTACATTGCATGTATCTTTCACTTCTCTGTTTTGACACTTACTTAATTTTGATACCTACAGTACCTTAATCTTTTGGAGTCCACTTCTAGGTACTCAAACAATGTGTTCAAGCAATATTCATGCATCCATGTTTTAAAATGCATTCTGCAGGAATTTTTCTAGATGTAAAAAGTTATTGAACTTCGTATCTTCCTTTATTTTCTTTTTTTTTTGCAATGGTTAGAGGAAACTGAAACAAGTTTGTACATGTACTTTTCTAAGATAAGATACCTACATGTTGCTGCATACTATTAATTGTGTTTTCCATTTTATGTGCTTGGAAATAGCTGTGCACTGTATCATATATAAGTTTCTTTAATGTTACTGTCTTCCATCAGATGATTCTTTCACTGTCCTTTTGGAGGGAGTAGAAGCCACAGAGTTGGTACAATCTGTCCCCTTTTTGCTCACTTTTCACTTAAAGTTCTTGAACTTCAGCTCTTCTTCAGCCTCTCATGTCTTCTCAATCTTTCTTGCATCCTGTTATTCTTGATTTCCAATCTTCCAGTAACTACTGTGTCACTGTCTAAAATAACTGCTCTTTTGCATTCCATGAGTTATTACCAGAATACTTTTCTTATTCTTTTCCATTACTATTTTTGAGATTTTTTTCAGATAACTGCTTCTCTTAACTAACTGTGCCAATTCAAGTGGTATCCATAATTACTCAATGAGCTTAATTTTCTCCTTCAATTAAAACCAATTGTTTGGCCACAGAATCCACTAATTATTGCTCATAAACATGAGCCAAGCTAGAAAAGACTGTTGAATAGTACTCAAAAAAATATGTTAACTTCTGAACATGCTGTGAGTTTATCTTGTAATGTTAGTAGATACGTCACGTGCTATCACTGCTTTTAGGATTTACATTAAATTTAACCACACATGAAAATTTGGCCATGGAGTTGGATACAATATTTTTCTATTGCCAAGGACTATATGGCACTTCTGTTACAACGAGTGTAAACTCATTGATGGGAGAAGGAGTTTACCTTCTGTGGGGGAAAGTTCACTTTGAGTCTCCAAAAAACAAATGAATTAAAAACAGAATAGTGGGTGAACAAGACAGAGGCAAGGCAAAAAAACTTCTCCTGGAAGATACAAGGTGCTTGGTAGTTTGAGTCTCACTAAGGTCAGACATCAAAGTGTAAGAGAATGAGAGCTGTGCACTTCTTAGTACTAGTAGAGAACTCACCAAATAAATTTGAATAAAATTGGGTAGCACTCTGTACTGCAAAGACTTTACAAAACAGAAATGATGGCTGTGTTTGCTGTCACATTGATTTTGTTGGCTTTTTGGTTGGTTGGTGTTTGTGTTTTGGGGTCTCTCTTTTTTTTTTTTTTTTAAGAAACTGCCATAAAGCCTTCTTAAAAATCACCTCTTCTGGAGGGAAGGAAGCTGTTGCTTCTTTACTCATGAGATTGTTCCTGACTTCATTTATATCTTTGTAAGCAGAATATTTTCAACATTTTAAGGATGGAAAAGTCTTTTACAGTATCTTTCCCCTACTTGTAAAGCTTAGGCATGCTTGTAAATAATTTTGAAGGTAGATGATAGATATGAGAAGAAAAAGCAGAACTGTAGTAGGTCAGCTTTTCCACTTCCTGTTGAGAAACAAGGGAAAGTAAGCAGATTTTCATTTACATACAGATCCTTCTTCCCCATAATTTCTGCTCTTATTGTTTGTAAGTGTAGTACATGATACACCTAAGTTGTCAGAATGTTACACATACAGGGGAAGATAGGTGCTGTTTTAGAAAATTTAATCACTTCGTAAGAGGAGGACGCTATTTCCTCAAAGGTCACGTGCCTTGTTGCTTCCTGCTGTGGCTTTCTAAGACTAAGAACTGATGAAATTAAAACTGGAAAGATGTAGTTGTTTTTCAGCTTGTTAGTCCTAACTTATTTCCTGTGGAGGATTTTTTATTTTCTCTCTTAGTCTAAAGACTGCCAGTTCACTGCAACCAAAGCACCAAAGCAGTGCAAGAGTTCCCTTACTGCTATAGACAGGCTTAATACTTTTTACACAAATACAGTGATAACTGGAGTCTTCAGAGGCCTTTTGCTATCACCGAAGTTTCCTCCTCTGAAACAAGCTTTGCAATTTTATTTTAAGGGTACTCAAAAACAAAACCAACAACAAAAACAAACAAAAAAACTGGGAAACAAATATACTTGTTTGTTCAAGGACAGCACTCATAATGCCTAGAACTTTTTTCTCACAGCAGTTTCAATGACTTGGTTCATGGCTGTCAGATCTGGAGTGAATCTGTCTTTGATGAGCAAGTTCTCTTCAGCTGAGTACAAAGGATGTTTCTTCATCTGCATACATTTTCTCAGAGGTTAAAGAATGGTTCATTTCTGATGTCTGATGTATTGGTGGTCACTGGAGATTCACCTAAAGACATATCAGGATACAAAACTGAATACACAGTAATGAACCTCCTACTTTGTAAAAATAAACTGTTGAAGGTGACAGATGGATCAGGAAGTGTATAATGCATAGGAAGTGTAATGGCAAATGCAGTTATTTGTAGGATCTCTGATTGGGGGTTTTTGGGCTTTCTGTTGTGCTAATTGTAAACACGGATACAAAGAATGTGATATATCCTGGATTAAAGCTCATTGAGGTAATTTTTGTTGGACATAATAGTGGATACTGCTATGCTGTAGACATGGATGACCTGAGGAAATGGCAGTGCATTAAAACAATCACACAACTAGATACCTCATGATTTTGACTATATTCTTCTTACAACCAGATTCTTTTTTTCCTCTGTGGATGGCATTATGGTATAGGTTGGTCTCTAAAGAGATGTTGTCCAGAGAGACTCTTTAGTCATTTAGTTGACCTGCCAGGACATACGTCAAAGAGCTTTGTTCACTTACATCTATTTTGTACTTACACTAACCTAACATCTCTTCAAAGAGGTATTGAATCTCAGTGTTTGCCTCTGCTTTGAAACTGCTTGCAAATCTCTTCTGGTTTGTCACAGACACTTTAGTTTCTGACCCTCAGGCTCAGAATCCCAGTCTCAGATGTCACCTTCTCTGGAGACACAAAGTGCTCCTGTCTGGATTCCCTTAAACAATGTGCCGACTCATTAATTATTAGTTTGCATTAAACACATAAGAATCCTGCTGACAGAGAAGACCAAGTGTTATTCAATTCCTACACATACTATTAATAATACAGGGAAACCTTTGGAACTCTCTTATCAACATCTGTAGCAGTACTGGAATCATCCTAAAGTTATTTTCCTTTGTGCTTTCTGATTTGACCCAGCTAGATGGGTGTTGTGCTGTTACAGACACTCACGTACCAACATTCACCCTTTTTTTGAATTTATGTCTCAGCCTGTCTGTCAATAAAGTGCTGCAGAGTTGCATGGTATAATAATGATGTCAAAGAAAGAATAGCATCTCTCTGTAGGTTTAACAGTGATTTTAAAGGAGTCTAACACTATATATGAGTCAATATAATGAGATATGGAAGATATTCTTCAGACACAGATCTGACTTACTATAACATTCTTCTTTGGGAAAACACCTGTGAGATTTTTTAATGCAATTAAAGCATCAACATATGTTTTTTACAATGTTCTTTCTTCTTTCATGTCACGTTTTCTTAAAATCTGCTTCCTAGGATGATACATAAATTGTTTATAAATGCTTTCTGACATTTTATATGCTTTACAGAGACTATAGAATGCTGGAGCTAAAAAAAGAGACTTGAATTACTGTGTTGCCCATTCCATACAGTCCCTATGCTTTCTTGAAACAATTTGTTATGATCCTTCTATTTCAATTGGATAGCATCACATAGGAAAGGCACTGGCAAATGGTCTTGGTAAGGTTATATTTCAAGGTCTTTATGGGCCCAAAGTGGGAACAATGAGCTAGATAGCCACAAGATTATATTGTCTTCAAAGTTCATGAGTATCCCACTGGGATGATGACATTCCCACACTACTGGCTCACTTATTCAGCTCATAACTTCTTGTAGTCTGAGCTGGCCTTTTCAAGTACCTCTTTTGTCTGTGGAACAGAAAGAGCAGAAACTAATACGGGTTAGTCTCCCTGGCTGTAGTCATTTCATGGCCCTTGGACTGTTGGGTTTCTATGAAACTTACAAATATATCTTTTGACTCTTATTGAAGCTGAGGGGAAAAAAAGTGTTCTCTGAATTTGATGCAGTCAAAATGGGGGAAGGAAGCATGAAGAATCAGTGTTTTAATTTTATGTAACACCTGACTTGTCTGACAAAATCATTAAACTTTCTGTTTTCATTTCTCCCTTAGACTATTGAATGTTGAACTGTCAATTTATAGCTGGAGGGGTGTCAAATTTATTCCCTTACTGCATCATATAGTTGTCAGTGAAATCCATTTCTGAAATAAAAAAATAAGTGCTTAAAGTGTGATATGAATAAAATTAGATTTAACAATCAAAACCTTTCCAAAAAATAAGTTTTAACTTCCCAATGCAGTCTTGTGAATGAGAGAGGAAATGCTAATAATTTAATATCTTGCCAATTCCATGGATTTTAATAGTGTATTATCATGTCAGTCATTTCTTATCTTGGGTCAAATTGGCAGTTGGACGCTATTATTATAATGACTTCCTATAACTGGTAAACTGAAAATGGGAGTACTTAACAGCTGGATAGAATGTCTGGAGCTTGAGAATAAGTGTTTCTTAAAGAGTTGCTTTATTTTCAATCTTTAGATTGTAGTCCAGCATCCTAATGGTATGTCTTGACCTAGACATGAATCACCAGCCCATCAGTATGTCACTTGCTTCCACTTCATCACTAGAAAAAGACTAATGAGTTGACCAGATAATAATATTTAAAAATGTTTGGATAGTGGGCTGGAAAATGGAGTGTAAGCATCCAAAATGCCTAGAAGAGTTAATTTTTAAAATCCAGCTAAATTAGACTGAAAATGATGTGGTTCCCATTATGCCTCAGTACAGAGAAAATATATATATGTGTGATGTTTTTTTTCTAGATACAGGAAGCAAACTCTTGATTCCCACCCACCCTCTCCCCTCCACCCCTCATCTTGATCAAACAAGGGATCTGTTGAAAAAAACCAGAGAAACCCTCAGGTAGTATCCAAGTGTCCTGGCTTCAGTTGTGATGAAGAATGAAATCGTTAGAGACTCATTTTCCAGCCATACAGGCAACTAAACCAAACTGAACATAGTAACATTTCTATTGCTTTATTTTCCTTTTGGTCAGATGTTGTGAAACCTATTGATAGTCTGTCTTTCCTCCTCTCCTCCTCTGTAGATATTCAGTGTTAACTCATTTGAAACTTCTGCATGGCTTCAACAGTTAAGAATGCTGTCTTACTGTGGTCCCCAAAAACTGAGTTTTTCACCTGGTGTGCAAAGATCCAATCTACACACAGAGTGGAGGTATTTACTTTTATTGCATAGATGTACATGTATGGGTGGCTGTCCCAAGACAGCACATCAAATCTTCAAATCTGCAGTTATTTATACACAAAGCATTAATGTATTCAGCATCCTAACACATATTCATTGTTATTTTATTAACTGATTGGTTAAAATCCCTTCACCTAACATGTAAATTATTACGCATGCTCAATCTTATTACCTTGCCTATTTCTTTTGAGTCAATGGTAGGAATTGGATAGAGGGTCTGTGAGTCAATGGTCTCAATCTACTCTTGCCAGAATTAACTTTCCTTTAAAGTCACAGTCTTCTGATAAGTCAAAGTAGATCTTCAAGGCTGGCTAACTGAGTTAGCAATTTATCAGTTCCACTTCTGCTTTTTGATGGCTACTTTCCACCTATCAGACAAAAGTACATTGTTTAAATCATAAATCTTTAACTACCAGTTTTTCTATCTCTAGTCCCAGTAAGGATGGGACTATGCAATGGATATCTGTAACAACAATATACCTCGTCAGTTTAATTTATATTTTACTATAACAATTTCCATATAATTAATTAGTTTAACTTCATCCTTTAATATCTCAACATTATTACTGCACAACATACCTGGCATTACCTTCTCAAGCTAAGTGACACTGACATATTTCAGATGCTGCCCGATATATCCTAAGCTCAATGACCAGAGCTCTAAAACGTAGACTGAAAGATCTAAACCCTACCAGTGAAAAAAAATGGGAGGGAAATAGAGTAATGCAATTCAGAAACATTATTCTTATCTTCTTTAGCAATTTTGAATGTTAAATTGATCATTTGAGATGATATCAAAATTAAACTTGCCTAGGTGACCATAATTCCATTCTAAGGTGAGTGTGCATGTTACGACTGCTCTTAGCAGTTTCTTCCAAGACTGCCTACTCTCAGGACTTCTGTACCACTTCATAGATAAAATAGCTGGTTCTCGCCTAAGTATGGACCTTATGTATAATCAGAAAATCACAGATTGCTTTACATTGGAAGGCACCTCTGGGGATCACCTGGTCCAACACCCATAATCAAGCAGGGACACCTAGAGCAGGCTGCTCAAAACCATATCCAGATGTTTTTTTTGCTATGTCCAAAGAGGGCAGCTCCACAATTGCTCTGGGCAACCTGTGACAGTGCTTGGTGACCCTCACAGTGAAAAGGTGTTTTGTGATGTTCAGATCGAAACATCTGTGTTTCAGTTTGTGCTCATTGCCTCTTGTACTATCACTGAACACCGCTAAAAAGAGCTAGGCTCCATCTTCTTTGCACCTTCCCTTCAGGTATTTATACACATTGATAAGATCCCCTTCTTATCTTACCTCTTTCATCTTCTCATCTTGAGGTTAAACGATCCCAGCTCTCTCAGCCTTTCCTCATGGAAGAGATGTTAGAGTCCCCTCATCATCCCTGTGGGCTTTTCCTGGACTGCCTCCAGTATGTCTATGTCTCTCTTGCACTGGAGAGCCCAAGACTGGAAACAGAAGTCCAGGTTTGGTCTCATCAGTGCTGAGTAGAAAGGAAGAGTCACCTCCTTCCACGTGCTGGCAGTACTTTACCTAATGCAGCCCAGAATACTGTTGGCCTACTTTGCAGCAAGGGCACCTTGATGGCTCATGTCAGCTTGGTGTCTACCAGGACCTCCAGGTCCTTTTCTGGAAAGCTGTTTTCCAGCCAAGTGGGCTCAAACATTTTTTCATGCCTTGGGTTATTCCTCACCAGGTTCAAGACTTTACACTTCCCTTTGTTCTAATTCATGAGGTTTCTGTTGACCCATTTCTCCAGCTGGTCAAGGTCCGTCTGGGTGGTAACACAACCCTCCTGTTAAAACAGCCACTTCTGCCAATTTTCTATCACCAGTGAACTTTCTGAGGGTATGCTCTGCCCCATCATCCAGGTCATTAATGAAAATATTGAAGAGCACTAGGCTGTCTGAAATACAGTTCCATAGGTTCTCCTTCTTGGCCATTTAGAAGACAGGAGTGGTATTCAATTTTCTCAGTGTTTTCTGGATGTCTGGGCACCATTAACCTCTTTCCTCACTGTGAACCAAGGCCATGGTTGAATTTGTCAGTTCTGTCACGGAGTGTGGTGAGGTTTTTATATACTGTATTTCAAAGGCACATCACTGGAGAGAGATGTGGGCAAGGGTATAAATGAAGGGACTGATATTTCCAAAACAAAAAGAGATGTCTTTCTCAGAAGTCCCTCTTTCTATCTTATATCTTAGAATTATCTGTGACCACTGCTGTGGGGTATTATGTAGAGGCTAAGCTGAGAAACTGCATATGGCAAAGAGAATTCTTCTGAAAAGATTATTTCTTCACACGTGTTGAACTCCTAGAGCAAGTGAAATGAGAAGTAACACTACCCAAGACTTCTAATCATCATCAGCTTTCCACACAAGTAATCTGTTAATCATCTGCTCACAATCACACTCAGAATGGGGATATATTCTTCTTTATTTGTTTCAATTTCCATGTGCTGTGGAAACATGATTTCCTATTTTGAGGCAGGTTAATTAATTAGTTAAATTTAGATCTGCTGTTCAATGGCATAAGCAACAGCGTTTTCCTAACTGGAGATCAGCACTGAAGGCACATACCATAAGTAAGTTTGTAATGTCATCCTTAGAGTAATCACTTTGCTTCATCTTTGTCCTTATTTGAAATCATGGACAGGTTCTCCAGTTAACTTGAACATTGCACACATTTTATTCTGCTTATCCAACTGAACTCAGTTTTTTGACACAATAACCTTTCTTTGCACTGAAGTAGAATAATGGAAGGAAATCCTTCTCTCTAAAGCAGGTGTAGGAAGGCTGTAAACCTAATGCTGCTGAGTTCACTGCTAAACCATGTCCCTAAGCATCATATCTGCACAGTCTTTTAAATACCACCAGGGATGATGACTTCCCTGGGCAGCCTGTTCCATTGCTTGATAACTCTTTCAGTGAAGAAATTTTTCCTGATCTCCAATCTAAACCTCACCTGGCACAACTTGAGGCTGTTTCCTCCTGTTCTGTCACTTGTTACCTGGGAAAAGAGACTGACGCCCACCTCCCTTCAACATCCTTTCAGGTATATTACTTATCCTCTGTAACCTCTGATACCAATATAATAGGAAAACACAGTGTGTCAGACTTTTCAGGTTGGAAAATGGCAACTCTAAGGTTTTTGCTTAACAAGCATCTGAGAAGAAATACTGTCTTGGAGAAGAGAACACAGACAGACAGCAAAGGGAAGAAACTGCTCCTACTTAATATCTGTGGTTTTCCTTAAAAAAAAAAAAAAAGAAAAAAAAACCCCATAACATTTACTGGATTAGCTTTCAAGAAGCAGAGCAAAGAGTGCATCAGGGTTGATGTTAATCATTACAGGGGAATGCAGGGATGAAGTAGTCAAAAGAACAAAGCCACATTACTTAAGGACTTAAAATCTAATGTGTATTTACTAAGTGAAATGGGTAACAGTTTGATTTCTATTCTAAGATTTTAACTCTCTCATGTACACACTCCCTCACAAGTTCTGTAGAGAAGATACACCAGTCAAGACATTAAGTTTGGTTATGACTAGCACCATTGACCTGGGGGAACAGGACACTCATTCCATCCAACCGAGCTGTCTGTTGGGCTGGTGTCCTGCCTTTTATGTGTTCCTCCTTGGGGTCAGCTTTCTGTAAGATATTGGATGTCTGTGGATGTGCGCCCCATGAGAGAGGCTCTTGTTTTTAATATTTCTTGCTTTCTCCCTTAGATGATTGTCATAAGCCACCAATAGCCTTGCTGGTGACACCACACCAGGTCAATCTCTTTGACTTTCTCCAGATCTAAAGCTAAAAGATGGTTGTTATCTGTGTCACTACCACCTTCTGCCCTCCCATTCCAAGTGTGCCACGGGGATGTGCAGGTGTTCAAAGTCCATCTGTGCCTCTTTATTTCTTTCCTGTGCATATCTAAATCACTAGAGCAAGGCAGACATAGTACAGGGGATTGGTTAAGCCTTCCTTGTAACAACTGTCTGTACTCTTCTGGTTTTTTGTAGCATATACAAGAATCATCTGCTGAGTTACAGTGGGTAGATATAAGAAAGGACCATTTTACCCAAGTGAAACTTTTGGAGAGGCTTTACCCTGGGACACTGACTGCACAGTAAAACATAGTGTATTTTTTTTTTTCTTTCCATCTCTGCCTCCTTCACATCATCTTCTCTCCCGTGAGATTACTTCATTTGTATCTATACAGTTGCTACAGGCAACTCCAATGCTGGTAGCTTTGTCAGGTCATGCTAACCACCTTTAGACATTGCCAACAGAGTCAGTTGCTGCCCAGACATTAAGCTAAGATTAATAATAATTTTCTTAGTACGTTAATATTTATATAAAATCTTAAAATTATTGAGAAGTAAATCATAGAGTCATGATATAGTTCAGTTTGGAAAGGACCTCTGGAGGTCACCTTGTCTAGCCTTTCTGCTCATAACAAGATCAGCTTGGAAGCTTTATCAGGTTGCTCAGTCCTATCCAACTGGACTTTGAGTATCTCTAAGGATGGAGACTTGCTAGCTCCTCTGAGCTCTTTGCCCCACTGTTTGACCTCCTCATGGCAGAGTGTTTTTCTTTAGCTAATCAGAATTTTCCCCACTACAGCTTGCATTTGTTCCCTCACATCTCTTTGCTGAGCTTTTCTAAGAAGACTCTGACTACACCTTCTCCATTACCACCCATGAGGAGCTAAATATACCAATTTATTCCCCCCTTAGCTTTCTCTTTTTTTTCCACACAAAACAAATTCAGCTGTCTCATCCTCTTACACACTACACAGTCCTGCAGCCACCTTCGTAGTCTTTCACTGGACTCACAGCAATTTGTCAATGTCTGGGTGATTCCAAAACTGGACACAGAACTACAGATACTTCACAAGTGTTAAGAAAGGGGAATTGTGTTTTTCTATTGCCTTTGACTCTTATATATAATACGCATCATTATGTGTATGTACACTATATATATAGATGCCTATGCACACATGAATATTTTATCAGTCTTTTGACTCAAAAGATCAATTTCTAGTAATGTTCTTTATCAAGAGGGTTCAGATTATGTAATTTTTGGCATCACAAACTTATTGAAACTTTGAAGAAGAAGAACAGGGTGATATTAAAAAGAATGAACATACAAAATGCTGAAGTGATTATAAGCAGCCTGTAACTGAGTCACTGTATAGAATTTACAGTCAAGAAAAAGCACATTGGGAACTCTGCACCTGATATAAAAAGATGATGTGTCTCTTAATAAGATGGATTAGTATCTGAAAACATTTATCCCAATGGGGATTAATATGAAGTATAAATATTTTAAAGACTTCTAGTTTAGAAAGCCTTCCACCTTCAGTGGAAGTGATTGCTGATCTGTGAATGGCTACACGATTTTACTGAAATGTTAAAGAAATAAATTTTTTGTCTATTATTTCATTTGTTTTAACAGAGTTTAGCTGCCCCATTTCTTTATTGATATAAAATAAAATAAATTTTGAAGTATTAAATCTGTACTTTTGTGGCATTTAACTTGACTAGAAGCATGGGCAGCAGGTCGAGGGAGATGATTCTCCTCCTCTACTCTGCTCTTGTAAGGCCCCACCTGGAATACTGCATCCAGTTCTGGAGCCCCCAACACAAGAAAGATGTGGACCTGTTAGAACGAGTCCAGAGGAGGTCACAAGGATGATCCGAGGGCTGGAGCAGCTCTGCTGTGAGGACAGGCTGAGAGAGTTGGGGCTGTTCAGCCTGGAGAAGAGAAGGCTGAGAGGGGAGATCTTATAGCAGCCTCACAGTACCTGAAGGGGCTACAGGAACATTGGGGAGGGACTTTTCATAAGGGCAGTTAATGACAGAACAAGGGGAAATGGCTTTAGGCTGAAAGAGGGTAGGTTTAGATGAGATATTAGGAGGAAGTTCTTCACTGTGAGGGTGGTGAGACACTGGAACAGGTTGCCCAGAGAAGCTGTGGCTGCTCCTCCCTGGAAGTGTTGAAGGCCAGGTTGGATGAGGCTTTGAGTAACCTGATCTAGTGGAAGGTGTCCCTGCTGATGGCAGGGGGGTTGGAACTGGATGATCTTTAAGGTCCCTTCCAACCCAAACCATTCTATGATTCTATGATTCTAAGTAAAGCAGGTTATATTGCTTTGGCAATGTTTTAGTGATTTTTCTATCTTTTAATCTTCTTTCACTGTTACAGTTACTGATTACTGAGAACATGTTGCTTTTACTAGAATCTCTCAGGCAAAGCTGTGGTTGGTTAAGCCTGGCTGGTAGCTTGCTCACCCTTCCCCAGTAGGTCAGAAGAGAGAATCAGAATGGTAAAAGTGAGAAAACTTGTGGGTTGAAATAAAAATAATTTAACAATTAAAGTAAAATTATAATTAAAATAATGATGATAACCATCATAATGGAATATTCAAATGAGTGATGTACTGTGCAATTGCTCACGACTTGCCAACTTGTGCCCAGCATATTCCCCACTCAGTGATCCCAGAGCAAAGACAATCTCAAACCCAAAACCACAATCCCAGAAGAGCGATCTGAAAGATTTCAAAGAATCAGAGAGCTTTCTAGTCAAGCCTTATTGATATAGTGAACGTGACATTATATGAGATGGAATATCCCATTGATGTATGCAAAAGCCAATTTGAATTCTCTAATTACTACGCTCCTCCCAAGTCCTTTGTACCTGCAGACTAGCAAAACATGGGGAAGTTGGAAATGTCCTTCATCTTCCAGTAACAATTAAAAACATTGATAAGTTCTCAATGTTCTTATATCAAATCCCATATTGAAAACAAAACACAACACTGTTCTAGGTACTAAAAAGAAAATTAACTCTGTCCTAGTGAAACCAAGACAAAATCCAATTACATGTCTCTGATGACATGATTAGTTGTGCAGACTTTAAACTTTTTCTATTTCATAAAAGTGGCTTTATAATGTCTTTAGAAAGAGGAAGTGGTTACTTCTAACACAAGAAGTAGCAAGAAAATTTAAAGCTTGATTTTGCCTCCAAAGAAACTAGTGGAAATATAAGTTAATTCACTGACATTTTTCTTCCTGAAGAGGGCAAGATACTGACAGTATCCTGTGGTTCTCTTTTCACATTTTTCACTTAGTAAATTCTACTGTCTTTAAAAGTAAGAATTTACAGAAACACAATATAATGTAAACATTTAAATAAGCTTTAAGTTACACTGCATCCTTAAGAGTGAGTTAGCCGTGAGTTTTAAGAAGTTACCGGTTAATCTGAATTTAATTTCTGGTAGATGGCTTGGCCTAAAAAACACAACTCCATCTGATATCATGTGCAAGCATTCCTCCTGAAAATGACTTGGAAGAGTAAGAGTGGTATTGTGTATTGCTTTTACCTCATACCTTGAAAGTCTGGGGAAAATTAAAGTATAGGTACTTTTTGAAAAATAACTGTTTTGGTTTGCATGGCAAGGTTTTGGTTGTGAGTAGGCTACAGGGATGGTGTTTGTGAGAAGCTGCCAGAAGCTTCTCCTACACCCAACAGAGTCAATTTCAGTGAGCTCCCAGGTGGACCCACTGCTTGCCAAGGCTGAGCCAGTCAGTGATGGTGGTAGGTTTTCTGGGATAAGGTAGTTAAAAAGGGGAAAAAACTACTGTGCAACAGCAATGAGAGAGGAGTGAGAAGATATGAGAGAAACAGGTCTGCAGACATCGAGGTCAGTGAGGAAGAGTATGCACTCCAGGCGCCGGAGCAGAGATTCCCCTGCAGCCTGTGGTGAAGACCATGGTGAGGCAGGCTGTCCCCCCGCAGCACATGGAGTTCCATGGTGGAGCAGATGTCCACCTGTAGCCCGTGGAGGACCCCATGCCAGAGCAGGTGGATGCCTGAAGGAGGCTGTGACCTCGTGGGAAGCCCGCGCTGGAGCAGGTTCCTGTCAGGACCTGTGGCCCCGTGGAGAGAGGAGCCCAGGCCGGAGCAGGTTTGCTGGCAGGACTTGTGACCCCGTGGGGGGACCCACGCTGGAGCAGTCCCTTCCTGAAGGACTGCACCCCATGGAATGGACCCATGCTGGAGCAGTTTGTGAAGAACTGTTGGTCGTGGGAAGGACTCTTGTTGGAGAATTTCGTAGAGGACTAGGAGGAACCCCGGCTGGTGTAGGGGAAGGAGTCCTCCCCCTGAAGAGGAAGAAGCAGGAAAAAAAAAAATTTGTGGTGAACTGACTGCAACCCCAATTCCCCATTCCCCCTGTGCTGCTGGAGGGTAGGAGGCAGAGAAATCAGGAGTGAAGTTAAGTCCAGGAGAAGGGAGGGATGGGCGGAGGTGTTACAAATGTTTTAAGGTGTTTTAAGATTTGGTTTTATTTCTCATTGTCCTCCTCTGATTTGATTGATAATAAATTAAACTAATTTTCTCAAGTTGAGTCTGTTTTGTCTGTGATAGTAATTGCTGAAGGATCTCTCTCTGTCCTTATCTCTACTCATGCACCTTTCATTATATTTTCTGTCCCTTGTCCAGCTGAGGAGAGGGTGTGATAGAGTTGCTTTGGTAGGCACCTGGTATCCAGACAGGGTCAGCCCACCACAATAACTCTTAAATCAGTGACAAATGTGTGACAACACTGTATGAAATTATGTTATTATTTCTGTAAGCAACTTTTTCAAAACCATTTTTATAATCAACATGGTTTAAAATGAAGTTGTGTTATTTAAAAATTGGATATATTATATAGTTACAGCTTCCATATAGCAACATATTTCCCTGTGATTCCTTTATTAACATATAAATTATTTAATTTGTATGTTTGCAATATCCTTGTCTCAAAATATTTCACACTATACTGATATTGCGACACTGAAGACATTTATTATGACATTAAGATACAGGCTCAAATTTACTGTTAAATCTTAGTATGTGATGTATTAACTCCATTAAAATGATCTACATATATCACCTAGACATGCTTTTTTCTTTGTAAAAGAGCGTATCTCTCCTTGCATAATGTTTTTGAATACTTCAGATGTTCAGACCTTGGTGTACAATTTTTTTTTTTTTTTT
>NW_010336556.1:0-5714 GCF_000700745.2 Antrostomus carolinensis
TCCTGCCCAGCTTGGTGTCATCTCCAAACTCACTGAGGGTGCACTAGATCCCCTCTAGGCAGGGAGGAGGGGACCAGCCAGGGACCCCAACCATCACTGGGGTCAGAAATGAATTCAAACGAATCTCTGGTAAATAAACCAGCTATTTACCCACTGCTAAGGATGATTTGGAGTTGATTCGACCCTTGCTAGCTATTTTCTGCATAAGCACTGCAAATGATCTTCCTTAGGACAGCAAAGGATCATTTGAAGAAGGAATTTTAGCGTTTTAAATGCTGATTGCACTTTCAGAAACACTCTGCTTTTAGAAACATGAAACAAGCTCTTAATTGGCTGGTGGGAATCTGAATGTAGATGTGGAAAAGGAGACCAATGCAAAAGAGGAATTTGGGGCTTTTTTTTTTTTCATTCTTCAGCCTGTGCAGAGTGTTGGGAAGTCTTTGTTGCTGTGTACTAAGTAGTACAGCTTCCAGCTCAGCCCTTCATTTTAACAGTGGGAAGAGTTCACTTTCAAGTGGGATTGCTTGCTCTGATAGCTGAAAACTGAGTTTACTTTGGCAAATGGAGCTAATTAATCTAGAGCTAATTAATCTAGAGCTAATTAATCTAGAGCACGCTCCTTTGAGAGGCTTCTAACTCTGATTCTCACTTCATGGGTGAGAAAACACCCAAGAGGAGATGAAATTATATCTTTGGTGGCCTCCTGGTAGCAGTGCTGGCTCGTGTCAGTGCTTTGACCGATGGACTTTATACCTGGATCAAAAAATCCCAGTTTCTGTAGATCTGTATTCTCTCTTCCTTCTCACTGTGCTGCAGGGAGGATTTTAGTCATGGAAATGAAAGGGTTTTGTATCTCGTGGCAGTTAATTTAGGATGTCTCTTGCCACAAGATCTTCTTCAAGGCAAAAACGTGGCAGGGGTTAACAAGAGGTAAGAATTAGCTGTGCCTGGCAAGAGCTGCTGATGGAGAGGGGTGGGGACTGAAGGTGTTTTGAGGTGTGAGAAGAGCTACCTGAGACTCATCAGCCTGTGCTGTCGGTCACCATGGGATTCCTGGGCTGCTGCTTCTGAGACTTCAGCCCCTGGTGTGGGTGGATGTTGGTCTCAGCTCCTGGATGGGGCAACCTGCAGTTTGAGTTTTCTTGTTTCAAGATGTTTTTTGGGGTTTTCAGGTCCTGGGATCGCTATAAACAGTATCAGCATCTCCTCAGCCTTCTGTGCCACGGGTTCAGAAGATGGCTACCTGCGGCTGTGGCCACTGGACTTCTCAGGTGTTGTCTTAGAGGCAGGTGAGTAGAGCTGGGAGCTGTGCTTCTGAGCTCCACATCTCCATCAGCCTGCTGCTGTCAAGCCAAAGTTCCTCTGCCACATCTCCTAAAGCAATTCTCATGAACGAGGACATGTTTTATGCTTGCTGTCTCTAGGGGTGGCTGCCTGGGAAGTCTTTTACTTCCCCAACAATTATTCATGTTCCTGCTTGTAACTCGTAGGAGAAAGGCAGGGTCTCCTGGGTGAGAACAGGCACTCAGTCTTGATTTCTGTGCCCTTGTACCCATGGCTCTTCTGCCCATGAAAAATGAGGGGAGAAGTGAGTTGAGTGGTTCTTCACTCTTTTTGAAACAACCACTATAACAGCATCGCCCGGGGGCTTCTAGAAAGGGTAGAGACTTGTCACGAAACTCCATCCTGCACACATTCAGCCCTGAGGTCATGTGGGATGTGGGATGCTCGTTCCTGGACATATTACTTTCCCAAATGTGAATCTGGTTTGGTAGCTGTGCTCCAGCTGCTGCTGCTCCTTCTCCAGGGGGTTTTCCTGACTCCTGTGTCTTTCCCCAGAGCATGAGGCTCCGGTGAGTTCCGTCTGCATCAGCCCTGACAGCCGCAAAGTCTTGTGCACAACCACTGCTGGGAATCTGGGCTACCTGGATATCCAGTCCCGGGACTATAACACCCTCATGCGCTCTCACAAGGACTCTGTGTTGGCCTTCTCGGTGGAGGGGATTTGGAAACAGCTGGCAACGGTGTCTCAGGACAACACCATCCGAGTCTGGGACCTCGTCTCCATGCAGCAGGTCAGTGAGATGACAGTCATAGGTGTCTCACATTGATTAATAGTCTGCCCAGTCTCTGTTTAGTCTGGTTATTAAAGCTCCACAGTTCAAGAGCCCTTCAATGTCCTTCCTGAAGCACGGCAGAGTGCCACGGGCAACAAATCCTTCTGGAGTAGAGAGTTCTGAGGGTTTTAGCTTAGTCCATAATTTGGCCTCAGCTTCTGAAGCTATTGTTAAACAAAAATGTTTTCTTTTACTCCATCTCTTTTGAATATTGCTCTTTAACACAAACCATCTTTAGTTAAATCATAGAACCATAGAATGGTTTGGGTTGGAAGGGACCTTAAAGCTCATCCAGTCCCAACCCCCCTGCCAGCAGCAGGGACACCTTCCACTAGACCAGGTTGCTCAAAGCCTCATCCAGCCTGGCCACAAACACTTCCAGGGAGGAGCAACCACAGCTTCTCTGGCCAACCTGGGACGCTGGCTCACCACCCTCACAGTGAAGAACTTCTTCCTAATGTCTAATCTAAACCTCCCCTCTTTCAGCTTAAACCCATTTCCCCTTGTTTTGTCATTAGCTGCCCTTATGAAAAGTCCTTCCCCAGCTTTCTTGTAGCCCCTTCAGGTACTGGGAGGCTGCTTTAAGATCTCCCCATAAATGCCCAAAGACTTTTATGCCCATATAAATGCCCAAAGACTTCACTGGGCTTTAGATCCCTCCAGGCAGGATGAGGTTTCTGTTGTGGGACACACTGGTGGTGAAGGTCTGAGCTGTTGTGGTGTTGGGTACAGCTGCCAGGTACAGCTTTATCCAGCTTTGTGCCTGTGCTGTGTCTCTTTGGTGCCTGCCCCATGAGGAAAGGCTGAGAGAATTGGGTTTGGTCAGCCTTGAGACAAGAAGGCTTAGGGGAGACCTCATCACCACCATGTTCCAGTACTTCAAGGGTGGCTTCAAAGAAGGTGGAGACTCCCTTTTTACAAGGAGTCACATGGAAATGACAAAGGGTGAGGGGTACAAGTTACTCCTGGGCAGATTCCGTTTGGATCCAAGAGGAAAATTTTTCACACTGAGAACAATCAGCCATTGGAATCATCTCCCCAGGGAAGTGGTGGATTCCCCAACAGCGGCCACTTCTAAGGTGCAGCTGGACAGGGTGCTGGGCCATCTTGTTTAGACTGTACTTTTGCCAAGAAAGGTTGGACCAGATGATCCTTGAGGTCCTTTCCAACCTGATGTTCTAGGATTGATTCTTCCCCACAGCTCTACGACTTCACAGCTGCCGAGGAGATGCCATGTGCCGTGGCCTTTCACCCTACCCAGCACATCCTGGCCTGTGGCTTTGACAGTGGGATGGTGAGGACCTTCAGCTTGGCTGCCTCTGATCTGCTGGTGGAGCACAAGTAAGCACTTGCAGTGAGAGCTGGACTGGGGAAGGTACTGGTCTAACTGGGGGTGTCCAACAATAATCATGGAGGTGGGAAAAGCGCTTGACAGTCCTTGAGTCCCAGCTGAGTGGTTTTCAGGCAGAGACAACCTGCTGTGCCAAGGCTCTGGGTGCTCAAAGTCCAACCTGCAAAGGCTGTGAGGACTTTCTTGATGACTTCCTGGTGGACAGTTGGCCAAGAGTATAAAAAGGCTTGTCCTAGAGAGCAGCTGAACAGGGAGCCCTTGTGAGCCTCGGCGTGGGAAAGGGAGGATGCTCCGAAGGGAGAGGGAACATGTCCCAGCTGGGGACAGCTGCACTTGCTGTCTGGTTTAACAAGAAGTTGGAGTGTTGATTGTCCTGGGCTGCGTGGTGGGGTCCTCTGCCTGCCCCTAATTATTTTGCTCACCATTTTCTGGGGTTTTGTTTGGTTTTTATTCTCTGCTTTTTCATGTTTTCTGTTTTCTTCCAGGCAGCACCGCGCTGCGATCACTGGACTGACCTTCTCTCCAGATGGCAATTTCATGTTCAGCTCCTGTCTGCAGGGAACTCTGGCTCTTTACAGCTGCATGGCACAGAAAAGCCACGTCCTGAGAGTCCTGGGTAAGACTTGGAGCTTCTGGGTTGCCTTTCTTCAATTTTGGGGGGGGTTTTTTTGGTAGCACAGACTTCCTAGCACCAAAGCCAAACTCAACCTGGAGAGAGAGAGATTTTCTGATTGACCTTCTGAGCTGTGTCATTTGTGTTTACACCACATGTGTGAGCAAACCCCAGTGACTACCAACCCTTCCCTACCCATCCTGACTCCAACACTCTCAACTTGCTTGACATTATGATTTTGTGAATGAGCTGGAATGGCAAAGACCTGCCCTTTCAAATCTGGATTCAACAGTTCATTGCCTAGAAGCAACACAAACATCGAGTCTTCCTACTTATTCATACCCAAGCCCTGATTCTTTCTCTTCTGTGAATGTGCAGTTTAATTGGTGGAAACTGGATGATCTCCCTCATCCTGCCTGCAGCAAAGAGCTGTGGTGGTGAGCAGAGAAGGTGGAGAGCTGCAGGCAGGAGCAGCAGGGCAGGGACAAGGCGGTTTTGAAACGTTAATTGTCGTGTTTAATGTAGGCTTTGGAAATGAGCTGTGGCAGCACGAGCTTAGGCAGGGGAAGGGAGCTCTGTTATGCAGTGTTATGTAAAGAGAAGGATTCTGCCCCAAGAAATGTTCCAGCTCAAGTAGATGGAGAAGGAACAGGGGTTCAGAGAGGTCAGGGAAGTTTGGTGTCAGTGCTACAGCTGGATTTCCACGTTTGAACTCTGCTCTGAACCCGTGTTCACTGCCTGGCTGTGTTCCAGGGACAGGACAGTGGAGTAAATACAGAGAATTGTTCTGATTTTTTTAGACCTTTGGGTCTATCTGCCCACCCACCAGTCTGACATCAGTGTGGTGGGGTTCAGCACTGACTTCATTCTGCACCGGGTTCAGACACCCAGGCTGCAGCTGAGCTCTGACATCCATCGCTCCTGGTCACAGCTTCTTATAACCTTAAAAAATCAACACTAAAATGCATTTTATTCTCTTTATTTTGATCTGCTCTCCTTGAAAGCACCACACCTTCAGTCAGATGACACACCTTGTATCCAGACCTTGACTTTGAGGTGGTTCACTGCACGCTTTGGGTGTTGCAGATAAAATTTGTAGCATCTTCTCCAACAGAGGTTGCTTCTTTCTCAGGCCAAAACATTAACCCAAGGCTGATGCAGAGGCAGGAGAAGCTGCAGCTGCTGGTCAGCAGCACCATGACAGAGTGAACTGGCTGCAGCGTGGGCTTTGCTCCTCTCTTCACTCTCTCTCTTGCTGTGGCCCTCAGGCAATGTGGTGGCCCGGGATGGTGGGAGCGGTCCGGATGCGTTGGTGGTCAGCGGGGACAGCCGCCTCTTGGCCTTTGTGGGTCCCTCCAAGTACGTTGTGACCGTGATGGAGACCTGCTCTCTAGATGAGGTACCCAGTGGGCTTCTCTCGTTCCTGGGGGAGGGTGGGGAGGGAAGCACGTGTCACAGGGGAAATGCCCGTAGGGTGCGTCAGGTCACAGAATCCCAGACTGGTTTGGGTTGGAAGGGACCTTAAAGCTCCTCCACTCCCAACCCCCCTGCCAGCAGCAGGGACACCTTCCACTAGACCAGGTTGCTCAAAGCCTCATCCAACCTGGCCGAGAACACTTCCAGGGAGGAGCAG
>NW_010336556.1:5793-8958 GCF_000700745.2 Antrostomus carolinensis
AAGCCATCACCCCTTGTTCTGTCACTCCCTGCCCTTGGCCAAAGTCCCTCCCCACCTTCCTGGAGCCCCTTCAGGTACTGGGAGGCCACTAGAAGGTCTCCCCGGAGCCTTCTCTTCTCCAGGCTGAACAGCCCCAACTCTCTCAGCCTGTCCTCACAGCAGAGCTGCTCCAGCCCTCGCATCATCCTGGTGGCCTCCTCTGCACTGGCTCCAGTAGGTCCATGTCCTTGTGCTGTTGGTGGCCCCAGCACTGGAGGCAGCACTGCAGGTGGGGTGTCAGGAGAGCGGAGCAGAGGGGCAGAATCCCCTCCCTCCACCTGCTGCCCACGCTGCTCTGGGTGCAGCCCAGGACACGGTTATTGGCCTCTGTGCTGCCAGCGCACGTTGCCGCCTCATGTTCAGCTTCTCATCCCCCAGCACCCCAAGTCCTTCTCCTCAGGGCTGCTCTCCAGCCAGATGAGACAGATGAAGGGCTTTGGGCACTAGCAATGTTCGAGAGGGCCCTTCCCTGCACAGCAGACGCTTGCTCAGGGTGGTTACAATGAGGTTTACTTTCCATTTTGCAAGATAGAAACAACAAAGTCAGAGTTTCTCCTTCTCCAGCTTCATTCCCCTCTAGAAAGATCATTTGGAGAAGTCTTGTGTAGACTGTTGATACACAACAGCTCAAGTTATAAGCCTTAAAGTTGACTTTTGAGTGAACTTCCCAACATGTACTATAGGAGCATGAAATGAGACTGTGAGATTTTTACTCCTACAACCCAAAGCTGGGTGCAGAACACCAAAACAGCAGCTTCTCGGACATATCTCAGATCCTGGCCAAATCTGGGATGTGCCCATGTGAAATGAAACTTACCCACCAGATATTTCCACAGAAAGGCAAATGCAAGTTATCCTGACTCGCAGAGTTTGATAAGTAAGAACTATAAAGCTGGACCCCTGTGCAGTGACTCTTTGGTGGCCTCATCTGCAGGTGGATGCACTATGCAGGACACCCCAATTGCTGGGGAGAGGTTCTCCAAACCCTCGCTGCTCCGGGGTGCCCCAATGACTGCAGGTCTGGCTGATGATCAGTTGGGTGATTGATGATGTATCTTTCTTAATCACTATTGCTAAATTAATGTAGTGATGACTAGATGCATTGCCTGACCTTGTGGTGTTGCTTAGCAATGTTCTTGGCTTGTTCTGATGGCTCACGGCGTTATCTCCTCTCTGGATTATTTTAAGATCATCAGTAAAATACACTTGCTCTTGTGACTGGTGCCAATAACCTTTCTGTCCACCCCGTTAATTGGCAAAATATAGAGCAAAACAACTGTCAGCTCCATCTCCTCTTTGTGAGCTGCTCTCCTGGGCAGTGGGGACATTGCCTGGACCTGCAGCCCCTCATGAGGTGGGATGGGAAGGGTCTGGGGGGCTCCGTGGCCTTGTGTGAGGAGATCCATGAGAGCAACCTGGAGGTTTCTGCAGTATTTGCTCCAAGATGTTTGTTCAGTAGCTCCTTGTTTCACAGCTGCTGAGGGTGGACATCAGCATCCTCGATTTGACCAGCACAGACTTGGACTCTGCAATGAGACTCTGCTTTGGTCCAGTGCCTCAAGGCGAGCTCCTGGTGTCCACTTCTTCCAAGAAAATCCTTGTGCTTGATGCAAAAAGCGGACGACTGGTGCGAGAGGTAGGACGCTGTGAAATCCCTGCGTCGAGGTCTCGTGTCATGTGGGGCTTGGGCACTTCGTGTCACTGTGGGAGGCTAAATGAGAGAAGAGCTCATCCTGGAGTTCACAAGCTTCAGAGAAACACATGAGCAAGTCTGTAGCTATCCTGGTGTGGCCATGCTCAGGGTGAACTTGAGCTTGTCCTTGTTTTCTGTGCTGTCACGCTCCTGTCGTCTTGCTGAAGCATAAGTAAGGACATGGAGTAGCTCAGTGAATGCTGCTGGTGCTGTTTCTTGTCCTCAGGTGTCTCCTGTGCACAAGGTGTCCTGTTCTTCCTTGGCACTGAGCAAGGATGGCAGGTACCTGCTCACTGCTGGCGACAGAGTTCTCAAAGTGTGGGACTATCAGATGCGCTTCGATGTCAACTTCCAGGTACTGTCCACCAGGGGAGGGACGGGCCTTGGTGTTGTCCTGATCAAACATTTCTGAATCCCTGGAAAAAAGAGCAGCAAATGTCCTCTCTGGGACTTGGCCAGGTGTCCCCAGTCACTGAGGAATGCAGCCCTGTCCCCACGCTGAGCATGGGCTGGGGCTGCTGAAGCACCACCCCTAGTGCAGCCCTCTGTGAGGGACAGGGTGGGTGTCACCTCTGTGCTGGGGACAGAGCCACCCTGAGAAAAAAATGGCTCACCCGGGGTTTCAGAGGTGTTGAGAGCTGGGATAAGAGCTTGGGGGCTTTCAGCCTCTGCTTGTTTCTCCGATCAGTGTGTGCCCTCATGGCCAAGAAGGCCAAGGGTCTCCTGGGCTGCCTTCAGAAGAGTGTGGCCAGCAGGTCGAGGGAAGTTCTCCTTCCTCTTTACTGTGGCCCAGTGAGGTCACATGAGAGTCCAGCAGAGGCTACAAAGCTGATGAGGGGCCTGGAGAATCTCTCTGCTGAGGAGAGGCTGAGGCACCTGGGTCTGTTCAGCCTGGAGATGAGCAACTGAGAGGGGATCTCACCAATGCTGATCAATATCTAAAGGGTGGGTGTCGAGAGGATGGGGCCAGACTCTTTCCAGTGGTGCCCAGTGATGGGACAAGGGGCAGTGGGCACAAACTGGGACAGAGGAAGTTCCATCTGAAAATGAGGAAAAACTTCTTTCCTGTGAGGGTGCCGGAGCCCTGGGACAGGCTGCCCAGAGAGGGTGTGGAGTCTCCTTCTCTGGAGATGTTCAAACCCACCTGGACACTTTCCTGTGCAACCTGGTGTAGGGAACCTGCTTTGGCAGGGGGGTTGGACTGGATGATCGCCTGAGGTCCCTTCCAACCCAATCATTCTGGGATTCTTGATCAGTATGTTGAAGGTCAACCACAGGTTGATCAGCCCTAGGTCTGAGCACTGCACGGTGTGGTGCTGGCCTCTGAGGGGATCTTCTGCCGAGCAGTGTGGACCCTGGCTACGCAGGGCAGGGAGTGCAGTAACCACCATGCTGACAGGACAGGCGTGGTGGTGGTGGAGAAGCTCGAGGCG
>NW_010336556.1:9268-14254 GCF_000700745.2 Antrostomus carolinensis
CTCGAGTGGTGGTGGTGGAGAGGTTCAAGGTGTGTTCTCTCCCAGGTGTACATTGGCCACTCGGAGCCAGTGCGGCAGGTGTCCTTCACCCCAGACCAACGGCACGTCATCAGCGTTGGAGATGCCATCTTCCTCTGGGATTTCCTGGCTCTGCCTACGGAGAGGTCACCCCCAGCCAGGTAAGTGCTCTGTGCTGGGCAGTGCCTTCCCCTGCCCTGTCCCCTCCCAGTATGACACTGGTCTCCTTGCCTTTCCAGGGCTCGTTCCTCCAAGTCCACTCCGTGGCCAGGAGCAGGTGAGTTTGCCTCCTACCATGAGTTGTGCTGGCCAGTGGGTTGGCAGCTCTTCCACCGCTGTTCTTCATGGCAGAGGGGAGGGGTTGGGGGGTTTTGGATAGCGGGGGGCTAACCAGCTAATTAGCCCCAAAGGACAGTCTCCAATTAACTAGCACCTCTCAGTGGACATCTGCCAAGGAGGGGATGTTCTGAGCAGAGCCACGCTGGGTTTTCTGGGAGGTCATTCATCTTTTGCCTTCTCTCTTCTCCTGCCTCCATCTCTTCTGTCTTCTTTTTCTCTGCCCTGGGGGTTTTTGGATAGCGGGGGGCTAACCAGCTAATTAGCCCCAAAGGACAGTCTCCAATTAACTAGCACCTCTCAGTGGACATCTGCCAAGGAGGGGATGTTCTGAGCAGAGCCACGCTGGGTTTTCTGGGAGGTCATTCATCTTTTGCCTTCTCTCTTCTCCTGCCTCCATCTCTTCTGTCTTCTTTTTCTCTGCCCTCACTGTCCCCCTCTCTCTGTCTGTCCTTCCCTTTCTGGAAGGCCAGAGAAGTGGCTCCTCCTGTGTAGGAGGAAGCTGGAGAAATGACCTTGGAGGTATCACCATCGATCGACCCAGGAGGATGAGAGGATCTGAGGGATGAAGGAAGTTACACAAACCTTTTCTGTTCACAGGAGGCAGCTCTGAGAAGCTGAAGGATTCCTCTGAGACACCTCGGCAGACGGTGCCTCTTCCATTGTTGTCCTCACCACCATGTTTGGATGTCAGCTCTGTCCAGCAAGCGGGATGTCAAAGTAAGAGGAACTTGCAGGAAAGGGGAAAATTCATCTTGTTTTAGGAAAAACTCCTTGCCTAGTTCAGCAGCATCCTTGGAGCTGTCCCTGCCCATGGTCCCCTTCCCACAGACTGACAGACCAGTCTGCACTTTCCTTCCCCTGACTTGGGCAAAGCCAGCCAGATGTGTTGAGGTTCAGCACCGCTTGATCCTCTGCTCTCCTCCATAGACTAAGCTGCTGGCACAGCTTCTCTGAGGGCTGTGGTAAGTACCTTGCTAGACATACCCAAGAGGAGATGTCTGCTTTGCCCTCCACCCTAACAGATGGGCTGTTGCACAGCAGGAGAGTGACACTGCCAGAAATCACAGGGTTGGACACACACGAAGCGGTCCTGGAGGACATGGATGGCTCTGTCCTCCTGCTGATTTTTCTCTTCAGGTATTTTTTCCGAGTCGGACAAAGAGGAGGAAGCAGATCTGCCAGGCAGCAGCAGGATGGTGGAGAACAGAGATGAAGATGCCTCAGTCATTGTGGTGGAGTCCATCAAAAATGAGGAGCTCGTTGTGAAGCCCAAAGTGAGGCAGGAGAGCTCGAGGTCTCCTGGAGAATCAGCAAATGGTAAATCAGGGCTATTCCTGCCTCGTACAGAGCTTGGCTCCTTGGGGGCAGGATGTGCACAGGCCTGCGTGGCACCTTGGTCTGTCCTTTATAAGGGCAGTTAGTGACAGAACAAGGGGTGATGGCTTCAAGCTGAAAGAGGAGAGGTTTAGATGAGATGTGAGGAAGAAATTCTTTGGTGTGAGGGTGGTGAGACAGTGTCCCAGGTTGGCCAGAGAAGCTGTGGCTGGGCCCCCCTGGAAGTGTTCTTGGCCAGGTTGGATGAGGCTTTGAGCAACCTGGTCTAGTGGAAGGTGTCCCTGCTGCTGGCAGGGGGGTTGGGACTGGATGAGCTTTAAGGTCCCTTCCAACCCAAATCATTCCATGATTCTGTGATCCCTGAAAAATAAATAAAAATCATTATTCATATGGTCCAGATAGACCTGGACACGTGCTCTGAGGGATGAGACGAAGGGCAGCGACGTGTTCCTTGGGGCTCTTCCCTTGGGTATGATCTACCAGGGAAGGCAATGTTGAGGGAAGCTCCTGTTGGTCCCTAAGGCTGCTTATTTTTCTGGTTCTTTCCCTGCTGCTGCTCTTGGGCAACACCAGCAACCCCTTCTCAGCTTGGAGCCAATATCATCTCTAAGCGACGCGTCCTATTAAACCCATCTGGGATGAAATCTCCCAGTGTCTCTATTAATAGCTGCACAGCCTCCAAGCTGCAGCACTTTGTGGCCAGCTGCCAGGAGTGGGCAGCTGCCAGTGCTCAGCCCCAGGCAGGACTTGGTGGAAAGCTTTCACAGCAAACTTTGCCTCCACCATTCCCATTAAAGATCCCTCATTCTGCTTCCACAGCAGGCACACAGCGGGGATGCCCTGGGGCTGTTTGCACTGTGGGGTGGCTGAGCAGGATGGTTTCAAAGTCAAAGGTGTGTAGGGACATGGTTTAGGGGTGGATTTGGCAGCATTGGGTTTACAGTTGGACTCAAATGATCTGAAAAGTCTTTTCCAAGCAGAAGGTCAACCAACCGAAATGATCCTGCGATTGTAGGATGGGGGGAGATGGGTGGAGGAGCGTGTGTGAGGATTTTTATGTATGCACACACAGATGCAGCAAGCCACAGCCTGGCTGCTGCTCCCAAACCCTTCCCAGGAGCAGCATCCCACAGGTCCTGTTTTCTTCTTTGTTTGGCAGAATCCAGAAAGGAGATCAAAAGTCCCAAGTCCCAGTGCTCCATCCGCCCGGATTCCTACCGGCATTTCACTCCTCGCTTTAAGGCATCGGTGCTCCCCGAGGTGAGAATTGTGCCAGGTGAAGAACAGGCATTTTGGGGCTGGGGTAGGTGGAGTTTCCCCAGTTTTTCTTCTCTGCTTGAAAGCAGTTTGTGGAACATACCCCTGAGCCTGATGTTCAATGAGAAACCCTTAACGTTAGTCCCCGTCTCTTCTCTACGTGCAGCTCTTTCCAGTAAAAAGTGAGTTATGATCAGGTCTTCTTCTGTTCAGGGAATCTGCACCCATTTTTATTCAAAAGTGATGGAAATGGCATGTGCTGTTGAAAGTGAAAGACGAGTGAGCAATGGAGTGATTCATCAGGCACCCGTATTTGCCAGCAGATGCGTTGGCAGAGCAGGCTGGGGAAGGCAATCCATGGAGCGGAGGGAAGCCAGTCACGGCACAGCTCTCACTCTGTTAACAAACACAGTGATAATCAAACAGAAACTCAACCTTTTCCTCAGCTCTGCTGATTGTGGTGCTGGGAGAAAAGCCACATTCAGCTTCTACCCTCAGTTCTCTCCTCTGCCCTTCCACCTGGTAGCATTTTTTTCCCCCCACCACTGTCTTGCTGTTGAAACATCTACATCCCCGAGTCAGCAAAACCCATGGAACTCTTTCCTGGCAGGATGAGCAGCTGCTCATGGGCTGGGCAGTTGCTGCCAGCCTGTTTCGTGCCCCATCTGAAAGCATCTCTGCCTGGTTCTGCTGGTGTAGTTTCTTTCTGTTTCACTCCTTCGGCTGCAGCCAAACACAGTCGCTCTCTCATTCTCCACCCACCCCAGGGAGTAGGGGAGAGAATTGGGAGAGTAAAGTAAGAAAACTCGTGGGTTGAGATAAAACAATTTACTAATTGAAATGAAATAATTGATAATAATAATAGAATACACAGATGAGTGATGCCCAGTGCAGTTGCTCACCACCCACCGGCCGATGCCCAGCCTGTCCCAGCCAGAGATCCCGGAGCAGAGACCGTCCCCAAACTGAAACCACAATCCCAGAAGAGTGAGAGCCTGAGTGATCCCTGAGAGAATCCCCAGCTTTCCAGTCAACCCTGGTTAATACACTGAACACGATGTGATGTGATCTGGAATATCTCATTGCAGAGCCAAATGCCAATTTGGGGTTTTACTAATTACTACATTTCCAGTCCCAATGCAGCTGTGAACCAGCCAAACACCGTGACCTTGGGCTCCAGCAGCAACTAATGACATTAGCACTTTATCAACGTTCTTCTCATAACAAATCCCACCCTGAAACCAAACCACAGCTATTCCAGCTGCTGAGAGAACATTAACTCTGTCCTACCAAAACCAGGACATGTGTATAAGCGTGTGCTTTGGTCTTCACCTGTTGATGGGTTGAACTGGAATTGTGTGAGTGTTGGTATGAATTTGGCTGCTGTGTGTGTGTGTGAGGACGTGTTGTGCTTGCACACGTGCTGTTTCTTAGGTGGGTGTTGGCACCTGACTGAGCCATCCTTCCAGAGCTTATTTTAAGCCAGTGTCTATTTTTCTTGCAGAGTTTCTTATCTCCTCCAGCTGGCAGTGAAGTCTTGAAGCTGAAAGCCGTGATCGGCTACAATGGGAACGGCAGAGGGAATATGGTGTGGAGCCCAGACACAGGTACATGGAGGAGGCTCTGGAGGGGCAGGACCTGTGTGTACGGAGCCAAATGATGATCCTCGAGCTGTTGGGTTGGGATCTTTCCTTTAACACGGGGGTTCTGTGTGTTGGTTTAATCTATTAACCCTTCTTTGCTATTGGCAAATGTGAGTTGATAAGGGCAGGCTCAGGCTGCAGGTGGTGAGTGGGCAGAGCAGAAGGAAGAGCTCTCACAAAGGCCACCTCGACTCCTTTCTCCAGGCTGGAGTGATGCCTGACAGCTTTGCTTTCCTCAGGTGAGGGGAAGTGAGATTTTACTCCCCTCTCAACCTGCTGGGGAGGATGCTGACAGGCTGTGTAGATGAGTCAGCTTGTTAGATATTATCTGCTGGAGGGTCGGGAGGGTCTGCAGAGGGTCTGGACAGGCTTGATCCATGGGCCAGGACCAATT
>NW_010336557.1:0-14124 GCF_000700745.2 Antrostomus carolinensis
GTGGAAGGTAGGACTGCTGGCTTGTTTTAAAAGCTGCCTGCCCTTGCAGGGCCTTCCTATATTCCTCCATCTAAGGAATTTCTCCCCATAGTATATCCCTGGCAGAGTTTAGAAGGATACAGATGTGGGGTCAGACTAATTATTTTAAAACAATGCAACTTCAAACCATACTTAGATCTACTTGGTGGAGCTTGCCATGGCACACCTAAGTATTTACCAGTCAGCCACATGAGGAACTGGTTGGTGTGGCTTCCAGTCCCGATATACCTGAAACATCCAAATTGCTTTGCTACAGGAATCAGGTAAACAGTAATACCTGTCAATTAAGAACATGGGATCCTTTGAAAGGACAGCTTTATGAGTTTATGAATCTTTAAAAAAATATCCTACTGTCTTTAGCTCAGCTGTGTCAGTCATCAGAAAACATTTTAAGTTATTCTAAGGTGTACTTTCCACTGTGATCCTTCCATTTCCTTGTGAAAGAACACAAAAGGTGCTAATTAGGAAGGCGGTAAAAATACTTTTGCATGTTGGCAGCTGGAAGAGAATCAAAGTGTACGTGAAGGAAATGACAGCTCCAAATAAATATGACGACCTGTCACATTTTCCTTCTGCACTTGCTTACTGATTCTTGAAAGTCCTACTGGTATTCACAGAATTGCCTCAATTGCAAAAGCCCTTTAAGATCATCGAGTCCCATCATTAACCTCACACTGACCAGTCCCCAACTAACCCATGTCCCTCAGCACTATGTCTACTTGACTCTGAAATCCCTCCAGGGATGGGGACTCCACCACTGCCCTGGGCAACCCCTTCCAATGCCTCAGAACCCTTTCAGCAAAGAAATTCTTCCTCACATCCAATCTCAACTGCCCTTGGTGCAATTTGAGGCTGTTTCCTTTTGTCCTGTCACTTGTTCCTTGAGAGAAGAGACCCATCCCTACCTCTCTCCACCCTCCTTTCAGGGACTTGGACAGAGCCAGAAGGTCTCCCCTCAGCCTCCTTTTCTCCAGACCCTTCCCCAGCTCTGTTGCCCTTCTCTGGACACGCTCCAGCACCCCCATGTCCTTCTTGGAGTGAGGGGCTCAAAAACTGAACCCAGCACTTGAGGTGCAGCCTCAGCAGTGCCTAGTACAGGGGTAAGAGAACTTCCCTTGTCCTACTGACCACGCAGACTATGTGCTGTAGTTTTTCCACTGCTGCTTGTATTTTAACGCCTAATGCTCTGCCCCAGTGAGCAAACATTGAGATAATGAACTTTGCTTGTTAAGTTGTGTTTTGTTTCCAGTGTCACGTCCCATAATTAAATGTATTTACATTCAATTGTATAGATGAAGATATTGGGATCCACCAGTACTATGGCAAGAAAGAACCAGGTAAAATATAAATAACCATAGCTAAAACTAAACAGTTTTTTTCAAATGTTCAATCTTTGACACCAACTGCTTGCTCTGAAAAATACAGCTTTAAATTTCTTGTTAATATATGCCTCTGTATTTCTATAGTGTGAGGAAGCACAGAAAGAGAGTGTATCTCCCAGGTTACATCAGAGTATTTAAAAACTTATTCCACAGAAGAAAAAAATTGGAAAAATCTTTACATAAACCCAACTTTTATATCATTCGAAACCTCAGTGGGATTTTATACTCTAAATTCTTGTATTTTTTATTATATTTTATATTCTATTCAGCCTTTTCACCTGCTGCAGGTTACCAAAACACCCTGCTGACATGGCTGTGAGGGACAGCATGGTCCAAGGCTTAGGCAGTGGGTCACTGTGTTGGAATCCCAGCAGAGGGCATGGTGACCACGCAAGAGTGCCAGCCCTGGCCTCCAGCATCCCTGCCTGCACTCTGAAATGACCATTTCAGAGTGAACGATCAATTTTCTTTATCTGATTAATCCTGTTAATCCCAGAAGTTTCACGATGGGCCAAAAGGTCTGTGTGTCTAGAGTTACTCTCTGTTTGCGGGCAGGTTGGAGCGGAGGCTTGTGCGGGCATCCCGTGGGCCGAGTTTCGTGGTTAATGCGCCGTCTCCGTGGCTCTGCTGACAGACTGACTCAGCTTCTTTGCTGGCTTCAGTTGCAGCTCACTTCACTATCTGATGAGATTGGAGGCTCAGTAACACCAGCCCACCTGTTGGGCTGCATAAACCTTTCTTTCACTGCAAATTTAAGATATCTGCCTTCTGAGGTGAAAACATCAGGGCTGTCTTAATTTTTTGTAAATTTCTGTGTTTTATCAAGCTGCATGAATCTTCTCTCTAATATTAATATTTGCTGACAGCAGTCGTAAGGATTATCATTCATCTTTTCATCCTTTCTTTCCTTTAGCATCACAGATGAAGCATGAGTACTTAGAAGAGAAGCAAAAGCTGGGAGAATGTAAGGATGTTTTCTGAGTTTCTTGTTACAGTAAGACCAAGTTATTAATTTGGATTGGTGATGCCCCTGGAAAAGCATTAAAATAACCTGCTTCCAATGTAACTTTCTGCACATGCTGTCTAAGTGACAAGTTTTCACAGTCACCAAACTACAGAGCACAAAGAAATTGGAAAGTTGTAATTATTTGTTCCTGATGTATTTGCAATCTGGTTTTTGTTGTTGTTGGTTTTTTTGCATGGTAGTGTGTCTTACTTCTCAAATCCATTGTCAAGAGGAATCACAAATACAATCACAATCTGGATTTTTCCTTATGAAATTTCCTCAGCAGATGAGCAATAAACATTTTCCCAATCAGCTCTTGAATTGGAATTCCAAGTTCCTCAAAACTGAAATTTATAAGTAAAATACTTTCAGCCAAAATCAAATTCCAGATTAATAATCAGCTGCCCTTATAGAATGCTTTTAGATTTGAAACACTTACACTGTTCCTGCATTATCTGGTTAAAAGCAATTTCAGTTTATGCTGTCACACAGCAGTACTGTGATAGTAAAAGATTTTTATATTAGTCCAACTTTTCTTTAGCTCAAGTTTGATAACTCCTGCGTAGTGATTATTGCTCCGAGCATTCATTAATGTTCAAACACTATTACATGACAAATCTGAAAAATCTAATTGATTTTTAGATGACTTCACAATATGTGTAATAATTGCCTTAACATTTTATCTTATCATAATGAAAACTCATGTGGAATTGTGTGTGCATTTGAAGGCAAAATGTGTTGCAGAAGGATAAATTATTTGCAACAGCATAAGGGGTGTTTGGAGCAGGTCGAAGCCCCTCTGGGGACAGGTATAAAGGTGCACGTAGCCGTGTGGTAAATCTACACCCACTGCAGAGGGTTGTGTGTCCAGAATCAATACAGCTCTGTAAAAGTGGGCAGGTGAGAAAGGGTTGTGAGTAGGGAGGAGCATAATGGATTTACATCTCTTGTGTTGTACGTAACATTATCTTACAGGCACTGCCTGTATGGAGGTGTTATCTTACCCAGATTCATCTTGTTCTACAGAAGCCCCAACTGTTTTCTTTGACACAACATGCAAAAGGAACACAAGCTCCTATACCTTGCTGCTGTAAATATAGAGGTGGCCTAGGCACCAAGCACTGTTAGCACATTTCTTAAAGAAGAGCTCTGAGTAACTTTATTCACAGCTGCTGATTTCTATATATATAGTTTGATGTCTGTACAAGCAATTTCCCATTTTGCACATATGGATAAATATTTCAGTATTCATAAAGGCACCCATTGCAAATGTGATCTTACACACCTAATTAATATTATCATAACAGTTCCACCACCGCTGGCTTCAGTCCAATAAAATACAAAGAGAAGTTGTAAGTTGGTGTGTTCTTTTGTTGATATATGAAATCCTTCATTTTTTTTTCACTCTGTAGCGCTTCCATTGTAAGCTCCTTTTGCAGGGAGGTTTAAACACAACTGTTAAGTCGTTCAGTCTGGAAGCTGGCATACAAACTGACAGCTCAGAGCTCCAAACTTTTCATCAGGTTTCCTTTAAATAGGCTAGATTTTAAAAAGACAATGTGTTCTAGTTTCTCATGGTTTTTATTGTATGCTTATGAACAGAAAACTGCTCATTTTTAAATGATGAAATTTCACAAGTTATTAGAGCCTGATTCTCAGCCTTGAAACAAGCCAATTACGAGCAGCTCTAGAGAAAGCTCTGCGTCCTGGTTTCAGGGTTATTAGACCAGAATTTTCACAATAGTTTGCTGAACATTAATAAATTTGTTAAAGGTCTGTAGCAGTCCTGCAGTTTCTTGTTTGCTTGGCAGATTCTTCAGGCCAAATTTTCAAGAACAAATCCTGTTAAATAATTCTATAATATAAGTTACAGTGTTCACAATTACCTGTTGTTAATACCTTTATATATGCATATATTCTTGCATATGTATTTTACTGACATGTTAGTGCCTGCTTTTTAAAATTAAACAACAAAATGCTAGTTCAAAAGAATAGTATCAGTTTAGGATTTGATAACTTGAATATGAGTTAACGCACTGAATCTGAGATGCTTTCTCATTGCAAGTGCTTAGCAGCTGGGTAAGAAATTACATCCTGAGAGCTTTGTACATAATTGCCATGGTCAGGGTGGATATTCCGTGCTAACTCTTCCTACGACAGAGCTTTTCAAAAGGATGTCATTTGGTAATACAAACCAATAGAGACCATAGCCATTTCTTTCCAATTACAGGTAAGTTTTATGTTTAAAGTAACTCCTAGAAATCTGAGTTTCGTCTTTCCACAGAAAAGGAAGCTCAACTTGAAAACCTTTTTTAAATTATATATAAATGTATGTTTGTACACACACGCACACATCTATATAGTCATCTATATATACACATTTCTCTATCTTTTTTTTTTTATTATTTTTATTTGCCAGCTCGAGATTATCCTTGGATACTGAAAAACAAGCGACCAGACAAACTGCGAGATGCACTCAAGGAGGTAGAGGTACGTTTCCAAAAGTTTCAAGTACAGCAACATATTAATCCAGTTTTCAAACCTCTTTCAACAACTTTAATTTTCAAAAAGATCCAACTCTCCCAGTGATGATAAATGTGCTTTTGTCTGGCAGGCTGTTCTAAAACAGCTGCATCTTTGTGTGGCATGCTTCATCTGTAAACTTGAAAATCAGAAGTAGGTTAACCGATAGCGACAATGTGTACTGCCAACTCCACTCTCTGTTTTCTGTTGTCCTTTAGGACTTGATGCAAAACAGTCAATGTACGCTGAGCAAATGGAAGAACAAACATACCTGTCAGGTAAAATGTTTTGACAAGCTCTTGCAATGTTCAGTCAGTGCTAAACAGCCATTCAGCGATTGATGCAATAGTGTTAAGATGTTAACTAACACAGAAAATCATTGGGGTTTTTTAATGTATGAGCTCTTATTACCTAGATTGTGTTTATTTAAATTTCTAACCTGAAATAGGTGCTACAAAACAGAAATCTGGTGTTTATCAACAAAAAAAACCCAAAACCAAACATTAAAGGGCCCTGATTCTGTCAGATTATTATTATTTGGGGAAACTGAAAGCATCCTGTGCCTCAAAATAGCAGGCTAAGGGCACAGTTAAAGTATATAGACAGCTCTGGAATCTATGTTCTATTACATTTTTACATCTTAATTATTTATATGTCTGTCACAAATCTTTTTACTTTGTGCTTGTGTAATATGGGAGGGAAGCTGTAACTCTAAACCAGCTAGATCATTAATCAAGTTATGGAACAAAAGGTATTGTGACATGTGGCACACGTGTAGCTCTGTGCTCTGTCTATATGACTTCCACATACTGCACACAAGAAACACCCTCGTTAACACAGAACAGTAGGGTGGGTGGGAGATCTGAACATGACACGTGCTCTAGCTCCTTAATCATGAGCTTGTTCTGAAAAACTTAGGTATTTTATAACTTTCTGCAGTCTTCATTATTCATGAGGAATGTGTATTGTGTTTGAAGCTGCTTTGGCGTGGGGAATACTTATAAATATTACTAATACTGTTTCTAAAAATAAATGTTGTCTTCTGACTTTTATGCTTGTTCAGTTTAATAACCTTTTTTTTTCTTCTAATTCGAGTAGTTCCAAATGTGTGTCAGCAGGATGAATATTAAATAGTTGAACATAATACAGCTGAAATTCCAGAAATGTCTTTAACAATAGAAAACATTTTAAACATGTGACATGCCAAATAGCATATAGTCTTTTTGTATCAATAATAAAGATACTGTCTAAGCTACATTCGCCTATCAGATCTTATCACTAGTAAATGTATATCATTCACATACAGATTACATAGTGTGTATCCGTGAATGTTAATCTTCTAGAACTGATTTAAATATTAATTGTATGCTAATTGTATGCTAATTTAGAGCTTTTTTTTTTTCCCCTTCACCCCCCCTGTTGTTATTGTTCCGATTAGGAAAGGAATTTGGTTAAGAAATACTGAGTCAATTAGCCACGAGTGTATTCATCTGCTTCTCAGTTTGCTGTCTCTTCATTTGTTTTCCCCATCCATTCTCCCTCTCTTACCATTTTCCTTCCCCCGAAATCTATCTGCATCAACCCACATTCCTTACCAGTACACACTCTGGAATAGTGAACTTCTTGCCAAAATTGCATCATCCTGCCTTTATAATAGAACACCTTTGGCTGACTATCAATTCTGTATAAAACTTTTTTTTACCTTAGCATCCTCTAAGCAGTTTCAGGCTTACATGAAGAAAAAGGAGACAAATACAATTTTACTTATTTCTTGTACAAGATGGGAAAGAAAAAGAAATGAATGTTTTTATCTTAGTATATTAGGTCTGGCACTATATTGGATTGAATCTTGTAAAGGGTTAGCTTGATAAATTATTTCTTTAGAGTTTTTTAAATGGCTTGTGTAGCCAGAGTAGAAGTGATAGTATAGCTTATAAGATCACCAGAGTTAGTTATAGATAAAAATCTCAGTAATTTCTTTGTCCTTAAATTCTGCTTTTGGTTTCTCAATCACAAAACATTTTTTTTTATATATAGTAATGGCTGATAATTGATGTCTCCAATGGGGTTTAGAATGTTCTGCCAAAACAATTGTGTTATTCTACTTTCTGTCTTCCTGAACATACAAGTTCTCCAACAAATGAAAATGAAACAGAAAAAGATTAATAATTTGAGAGAGTCTAGAACAGAAAAGCTGTTTTCTATCAATTTTTATGTCAAATGTGTTTTTTTTTTTCTGCTGCTCATCTGTCTTTGAGCATTTGCAGGAATATCTGGACTCTGCATTTTTGATACAAATGTTCTGAAGCTTCTGGAAAAGATGCTGTAGATTTATTTTTTAGTTCTAAGTAGGACACTAATTAACTGTTTCAGCAGAAAGTGCTTATCACATAGTAGTGTGATCTATGTCATAGCACTGCTGTATTCACATGCTGTTTTGGATGGATACCAAAGCAGCTGCTAGTGGAAAAAACAGAGTCTGTGTTTGCATTAACTTTCAAGTGCAATAGAAAGCAACATGTCAGGCAAACAACATGGACAGTGTGTGATGAGTTACCCTGACTGTCATAATTTTCAGTGGTTTAGGCTAAATCTGAGTATATGGTTTAATTACAGTATCTTTTTTTTTAGCTCTTTGGATTTTAGTAGCAATACCATGTCAAATAAATTCATTTATAGAAATGAAAAGTGAGTTACCCTGACTGTCATAATTTTCAGTGATTTGGGCTAAATCTGAGTATATGGTTTAATTATAGTATCTTTTTTTTAGCTCTTTGGTTTTTAGTAGCAATGTCAAATAAATTCATTTATAGAAATGAAAATATTTAACTCAACAGCCATTAATCATTTTTCAGTGAATGTTCTGTGTATTTGAATCTGCTGTGTCTTTAGATGAACCAGGAAGAGTTCCCTTTGTGTTGTACTAACAACGTGCTATCCAAAACCTCGATGGCTGTTGTACCTTCACCAAGACAGAACAAATGGAAAAAAGTCTGAAAGGTGACACAGTGATAATTTTTGGCACAAAGACTAGTATGATTTCCCTCAGAGTTTGTGAAAAACAAGGATGGAACTGCTGCTAGTGTGTCTTTGGGAACTTGAACATCACTATTCCTAATCCCTCGCTGCTTCCTCCAGCATTTCCAGCTTGTAACTAGCCCACAGGAAAAAATTGGGGGCTATAAGTTTAAACATGCTTCTGCCAAAAAGAAGTGTACTGTCATGTTAACCGTTTGTGTGCAAATGACCAATTAAGAGTTCATGCACATGCCTCAATGAAAAGTCTAGTTAGTTTGCGTGCAGATTATCTTGTCCATTGTATCAATGTATTTCTCAAAATTGGCTTTTCTAGGTCATAGAATCACAGAATTGTAGTGGTTGGAAAAGACCTTTAAGATCATCGAGTCCAACCACAAAGCTAACACTACCAATTCCACCTCTAAACCATGTCCCTAAGCACCTCATCTACATGCCTTTTAAATACCACCAGCGAAGGTGACTCTACCACCTTCCTGGGCAGCCTGTTCCAATGCCTGTGAACCCTTTCAATGAAGAAGTTTTTACTCATATCCAGTCTAAACGTCCCCTGGTGTAACTTGAGGCCATTTCCTCTTGTCCTATTGCTTGTTACCTGAGAGAAGAGACCGACCCCCACCTCTCTCCACCTTCCTTTCAGGGAGTTGTAGAGAACGAGGTCTCCCCTCAGTCTCCTTTTCTCCAGGCTCAACAACCCCAGTTCCCTCAGCCGTGAACTCATCACACTTGTGCTCCAGACCCTTCACCAGATGAGTTTGCCTAGAACTACTGTAGTGCTGGCCCAGCTTTTTCTGCCTTTCTTAATGTTTCATTTTACGCCTCAAAATTTCTCCTATTACTGTGTTTTTATATATAATCAGTGCATTAGAAGTTTCACATTTACTTCCTTGCCCATTGCCAAAAAAAGATCCGTTGACCTTTATTTTTGCGGTGCTAAGTATACATTCTAGTACTGCTTCGAGCTTTTGAAATAGCTGATGTGCCAGTTCATGTAAACATAACCTACACTGTACAGGGATTTTTGTCAAGGAGCTTGCTCTCCTATTTAAAACAGCTTAGTTGAGCCCTAAAGGACTGAAGTCTTTTCTTTAGTTCTGTTCCTCTTGTTCCAATAGGATCTGAATGCACATCATTTCCGTACGCTACTTCTGAACCCCAGCTTTGGTGACCCATGATGAGTTGCTGAAATAATCCTGTAATCTTCAGTTCGTTGATGTCAAAGGAAAATAAGTAGACCATAAAAGAAGGATGATGGGGGAAAAAAAGACAAGAAGTCTTTACAATAAGATACCACTGTATTGTTTATAATTTAATGAACACTTTACTCCTCGGCTTTCCCTGCTGAGGAGTAATAATCTAAGGAATTAATTTTATCAATATTGCTGAGTTTATTCAACTCAGCTCTGGCTGCTTCCCTTCCTCTTGGTTTCCTTCTTTAATTCTTTGGAATGCTTTTAAGTTTTGCCACAAGATCATGAAATCAATCCTATGAAATGATGCCATTGGTTCAGGTAGGGTTTTACAATATAAGGTAGTAAAAATTAATGAGATCTAACTGAAACATTTGATTTCCAACTTTTTTTAGTTTTACATTTGAATTACGATGTGGAATTAAACACATGCCAACACTGAATTATTTTACTGTATAAAGGTCAGGTACTAGCTGTGAATCGTGTCTGTTACTGGCTAATGAAAAAGATGTATATATTCTTTGCTAAATTACTTTGATTTGAGTTAATTTGATTTGTGTTGCATTTTACATACATATATGAATGGTTTATGCGTTACCATCATTGACATACTTAGAACTGCATTCTGAATTGAGATACACAGCAATATGTGCTATCACGGTGTGTAATATCAGCTACAATGCCCATAAGCAAACTGATTTAACAAGATATGTCATGACATATAGTAGCACATCTGATATCAAAATTAAGACATTATGGCTAGGAAACATGAGAAGCTAGTACCCATCAGCAGTTACTAAGAGGAACACTGCCCTCATATTAAATTCTTTTGGTTGCTTTTGATCACAGCCATTAATGTGTTGTGTGGTTTTAGAGATTTGGAGCTAGAAGTACAAATGCATTGATTATTGTGAAACAGTAACGTGTAACAACAATAACTTCATCTGTAATAAGGCATGCAACTGAGTAATTACGGTAGGGTGGCTAAGAAAGCAATCTGGAATGAAGAGGTGGGGAAAAACCCTGGGAACCTGCTTGAACAAGAAATGCTTTGCAATTCTCTTCTCCTTTTGCATATTCCTTTGTCGGTTGGGCTGTGTAAGGGAAAACAGTTTGCAGCAATATTTTTTACAGGCATATTTTCCTTTTCTTCCAATTTTAATCAGATAGAAGCAAATCCTGGCTTTGCTCTGCAGGTATCTTTTTAGGTAGAAGGGCTGATAAGCAACTAAGCTGCATGAATGAGGAGTCAAGGGCTAAGACTTCCGAGGATAAAGGAATCCACTTAAGTACCTGCTTAAGTTCTGCTAAAGTTTGTAAGTCATGAGCCTGGCCTTAAGTCTTTTGCTTAGTAAAAAGTGACTCCAATACATATTGGAGCACTTTGCTATCAGGGAAGGGAAGGGCTAAGTCTTCCCTGAGTATCCTCTGCTCCTTCTTACGTCTTTCTTGCTCATTGGAGAACCATTTTTGGCACTCAAAGTACATTATTCCTTCTATCAAAGGCTTCACATTCAACTCCTCAGTAACACAGAAATTAAGTGGCCCTTCTGTCCCACTGTGCAGAATGACCAGATGCTCAAACATTTTAATCAGACTATGTTCAGGTACAAAGGCTGTGCCTCTGAAGTCATGCTTTCGTATTTTGTTGAGAAACACCTTGAGACTGTTAAAGCTATAGAGGTGACTCTTCTGATTTCTATTTTTCATGTTACAGTGCTTCAGTCTGAAAAATCTGTGACATGTTTAATTATTGTGAGCTTCTTTCCCTGATTTGATATCTGTTAGATGGAATGACTTCGTGCAGTGTGTAAATAACGTCTCATGTTTGCTTTTATTCTTTAGCAATGATGGGCAATTCCCTTGAGCAATACTTTTTGGAGTTGGATATCTGTGTACCTATATTCAAGCCAAGTTTACAATCTTCCCCATTTGCTTTATATTCATTTATGCTTATGACTGGACTGCTCCCATCCACCAAAATACGAGCTTAAATATGTAAGCTTATGTATAACAGCACCTAAATCTTATTATCATGTGACAGTCTTTGCATAGATGACAGAGTAGGCCATTCAGATAGTGAGGTTTCGATTTGAGCACATAAATATTTTCTCTTTCATAGAATATTTTTGATGAAAGGTAATACAGAATCGTAGAATCATTTAGGTTGAAAAAGGCTCTTAAGATCAAGTCCAACTGTTGACCTCACACTACCAAGTCCACAACTAAACCATGTCTCAAAGCACCACATCTGCCCATCTTTTAAATACCTCCAGGGATGGTGACTCCACCACTTCCCTGCTTTATTTAAACACCTGCTTGTATTTCATAGTAAACTTTTAAGAACTATTTAAAAAAAAAGGCCCTCATTCTAATCTAGGGGATTTTTAAAGCGGGATGGAAGAAATACTGACCTTACATGGCCATAGAGTATGCAAGGTCTCTGATTTACTTTTTAAATTTAGATTGTAGAGTTCCAAGAGGGTAGGACTTAATCCTGTGGAGCACAGGTATATTACCAACCATGGTAAGTTGTTATAGCAAAAATTCGTTAAATCAAAATTTCAGTTTTGCCCAAATACCTCAAACTTTGGTGAAGAACAATGGGAAAGAATGTTTTACTGTAAAGATAAAGAAGGAGGGAGCACAATGGAAGAAACAATAAAAGCCATGGAAATTATGTTACCTATTTTCTGTCATTCTCTCATGCTGTACTGATAGCATAGAGATCTAGGCAATATTGAAAATACGTAGCGTTGGTTTAATGACTCGTTTCATAGATGTAAAGCAAGGCACACCCATTAGCACCATATTTTATATTTATGTGAATATCTTGTCATCGTACACCAGAGCAGTTGCCATACGTTTCTGTTCTAGCTCTGTAACGGGTGTGATTTATGTCATTACCAGGAAATGAACATATAGGCATAAAGTGAATTTACACCCTGAAACATTTAAGAGTTAAAGAATTCTAACCTTGTTTGTTACTCTCAAGCCAAGAGTTTGCAAACATGTCTCTATACAGCATATTGGATGGACGTATTAGATGTCAGCAGGGTGACAAGCATGTGGCCTCATTCAATAATGTAGTCATCCATGATGGCTGATCTCCTACAGATCACAGACTGGTTTGGGTTGGAAGGGACCTTAAAGAACATCCAGTTCCAACCCCACTGCCATCAGCAGCAGGGACACCTTCCACTAGACCAGGTTGCTCAAAGCCTCATCCAACCTGGCCTTGAACACTTCCAGGAAGGAGCAGCCACAGGTTCTCTGGCCAACCTGGGACACTGTCTCCCCACCTTCACATTTTTTCTTGTATTTTATATTTGTATCAAAACACATTTTTTCCTGTGTCTTGCCTCTCCCCTTTACCTGGATGGGTGGTGTGTATCTCTACTCTGTCAGGTAAACCTAGAGGTTACAAACAGACTTCTGATTCACTTTGGTTATTCTCCCAGGTTAACTCCAGAATGCTGTTCTCACACCCTGCAAGGGAAGGAAGCATGGGAGCAACCTACCCTTACAATAACATGTTCTGAGGGAAGAACATAGCTCCCAAGCAAAGGTGTGGTGGAAGACCTAAGTTGGAGAATTTCTTTATATGACTGCACCAGCTCTCTTGTTGGCATGTAACGCTGAAGGATTTGGGGTGGTTTACTCTTCTCAGGCAGGCTGATACTTCATTCAGTAGTTTAGAACCGATCTTTTGAGATTAATGTGATCAAACTGAGACTTCACTATTTCAATTCCTTCCTCACTGTGTAGTCTATGCAAAGACTGTTACACGATGAGAAGATTTAGGTGCTGTTATACATGTCATTTTGCTTGATCATTTCTTGCATTGTAGTTTGTCAGCTTCTGGGTTTCAACCCTCACTTTTTCAAGTAGGTTCTTTGGACAGTTATAGCTAACCGTAGTCAAACTGTGCTGGACTTAACATTATCAAGTTGGAAATAAATTGTGATTTTATCTAATCTAACTTCAACATAAGGACAAATTGAAGTTTTGAAAGATTGTAATAAAAGCTGCGTGAGTGTAACTGTGTCTAACATTTTTACTAGGACAAAACCTTAAAGGACATTTGTCATGACAGGGAATATTGAAATATTGACTATATTTATTTATCAAAAGAATGCATGATTAGACTTTGGCAGGAAGGGAAATGATCATTTGATCTTCACAAATTTCATATCACAGGTATTTTTTGTTTCTATTTAAGATGACCCTAGAATTTCTTTTCAAATGACTGTGAATTGACAGGAAGATAGATTGGAAAAACGTTGGTTAAAGAGATTAGTCAGGGCAAGAAGGTAATTTATTTACATGTGTTTGTCCTGTTCTTTGCTACAGAGAGCACAGAGCTATAGTAATACAGCAAAATATGTATAACTGAGGATTTTCATAGCTAAATTATTGGGAGCAGAGCATTGCACCAGAGGCAAGCTCAATTAGGTCACTACATTCCTGTCCCCAGTACTTTTTATTGATTATACCAATAGATCTCACTGCAAGGAAGTTTGCCCGATGTTTATGTACCAGTGTGTTGTACTACAAAGTATATTGCCACCATGTTTGTCTCCCACCTCTAGCATAAAACCAACAGGGATTTTTATGCCAAAATTCTACTACAAGAGCAAGTATTTCTCTAGCAGTAAGTTTTTTAAAAGCACAGAGATTTCTTTAAAAGTCTGCTGTTAGGTAGAAGTAAGAGCTGGAGTCCCAGTTTCTGGCCTTTGGTGACCTCTCTCTACATTTCTGTGACGGTCTTTCCACTGAGGAATCCTTTTGCAGTAAAGATTGTTCATCAAGTTTAGGGCTGGTGAGTGAATAATGGTAATTTTTAAAAAAATTATTATTATTATTAGAGGGAGATGAATATAGCTGCCAGAATGAGTCCTTCAGAACTGCCAGAATGAGTCCTTCAGAACTGCTGCCATGTAGCAGG
>NW_010336557.1:14150-25138 GCF_000700745.2 Antrostomus carolinensis
AGGCTGAGGTCGTCTGATCTAGCAACTTGCAGGATCTGAGGTGGCACTGGAAGATGAATTAAAGTACACTTGTGTTTTCAATACTGCAGGTGAAGATCTGAGTCACTGTAGTGATTTTTTTCATCACTGTTTTTACATCAAGGTTTCTGTAGAGCCCAAGGTTGGCAATGAGTTAAACAATTACTATGGTCAGATTTTTTTTTATACTCCCCTGACTTTATCTTTTACCAGATTATTAAGAAAACAATCTCTCTCATAAAGCTTTTTGTATCCTCCTGCTACTGGAATAACTTGGCAAAGTGAGGTCAACTCACACTGGAGCAGGGAATTTTATGGAGTTTATTTTCTGAATTTTTGTGCTGTAAGACCTGCATTCAGAATATGACTCAGTTTAAAGGTTTAATTCTAAATAGTTTTTATAACTCTTCCCACTGAGCATTCTTTCTCTCATGCAAGATACGGCATCAGAAGGAGCTGATAAATACTGTGACTTAGTCTTCAAGATTAAATGTATTACTTAATTGAGATTAATTAGGCAGAAATATTCAGTTAACTCTGAAATAAGCCTCTGACTCTTCTGTCCAGTGGTTTAAATTCCTTCTTTCTAAGAGAGACGTCTGTAAGCTTATGCCAAGCAGTATATAGATTTATCAGGAACCCACAGCTATTGCTGTGGTAGGGCACTGTTACTTAAGTTAAACAATATATGAATTATCAGAAATAACAAGGACAGCAAAAAGGTGCTTTTAATCTGTGATAATAATATAAAACCACATGAAGCCCAGCTTTATGTTTTTTTCGTGCAGGCTATGCAGTTATTTTATACAGAAAAAATCAGGTCCATGGATGGTAAGAGTGATCAGTGTCATTCCTTTCCTCATTCAGGGCTGAATTTTTAACTCTGTTTGTAACAAACTAATTCAGTACATTTTCTGCAATGTTTGAGGATTTAGCACACATCTTCAAGTGTTCAGCAATTGTAATTCTTGTACCTGTCTAATTCAGGGTCATGTTACACCTCTCCCTTTCATTGGAAAAGCTTTTCAAAGTCATTAGGAGACATCTTCACATCAACGATAAGTCTTTTTTTGTAATTTTGAAAATTAGATTACTACGTAATGGACAGCTGCTAATATGTACCTTGGAACTTTTCACTTTATTAACGGTCTTGTTTTCTCACTATTTGGATTTAGCTCCTCTTTCACTCAGGTATCTTGGTGTCCCTAAGCCTTTCTGGGCCACAGCTGGAGAAAGTGGTGATTGACAGGACCCTGGTGGGGAAGCTCATCTCCGACACCATCAGTGATGGTAATTACACCCACGTGCAAATCAATTGCCTACATTAACAATAGAGTAGAGAAACAGTATGTCAACAGGTAGACTAATTATTGCCACTGGGGACTTGCAAACACAACAAGTAATTGCATGTAAAGCCATAGTTACCACCCTCGGGACTAAGAACACTTTAAGAATAATATTTAACATCAAAGTTTTCAGGCTTGTCAAATACTGAATGGGTTTCTAAAATTCAGTTTCTTACACGTTTTAATCGCTGTGAACACACCATTTGAACTTGTCATGTTTGTTTCATAAGTGGGGAAAATGGGACAGAACCAAACATTAGCCAACTGATTATTTACATGGGATAATTGAAATATTTACTTCTTTAAAAAGGCTGGATAACATTAGTTACCTGGAGGTGTTCTGATTTAGTTTCTAGATTTCCAGAATCTCACTGTCATTATTAACCAGAGACTGCTAAAAGTGAAATTTTAGTTTCATGCAGAAGAGTACTGATGAAAATGTACCCATTTTCTGTTACTATAGTCAGTGTGTCTCTACAGAGAACCCAACCAGATGCCTGTATCTTGGCATCTGCATGATCAAGAATATGGAATGTTGGTGTGAGCCAAATTACACGTGCCTTATCTTCCAAATTGTTAAAAAGGAGACCCAAATGACATCCTTTTAATAAGAATATATGCTAGATTTAGCTTTGATCTTTAATGATTTATTTTATTCCATACTCAGGCAGCTATTGAATATTGGCCTGGCTATTTAAGAAAACTGCAATACTGTGTCCCTCTGATCTTTTCTTAGCAGTATATTGTAGTTGAATCTTGAAAAATAACATTAATATGAGTATGTTAGTAGAATCTAATGTTAGTAGAATCTTTAGTATAAAAAAAATAGCCCTAACCTCATTTTTTATCCACTGATTACACAGAGAGTGTAAACTATGTTTAATGTCTTGATTCCTTTTTTCCACACTTCACTTAAGTTACGATGTTACTAATTCCATCACAGATTTTTCTGCCCTCTGTTTCCAGATGGAGGATTTCATACTTTCAGGTGACAAAAGTAGGAAAATGTGGAAGCTAATGTTATACCCAAATTGAAGTTATTTGTAGAACTTATTTAGAATACTCTGTCTTTAAAATAAAATTAATAAATAATATATATGTAATTAAATTCTACATACCTTGCCTTACATTGGCTTAATATGGCATACAAATGCAAATATTTTTTTTTAAAATCCTACTAATTAAAAAAGCTTACAACTAAAGCAATAATAAAGCAAGAAAGGGTTTATTTTCCATGAACACCAAGAGAAGATACATTTTTTACCTGCACAAATAGTGTTGAAAATACAGATTTTGATACCAAACCATCCTTATGTGACAACTACGACATAATGTTATCCTACAATAAATTTAATTTAATCCAACGTCGTTGCATGTCTTTCCAGATCTAGTTTGGAATTAGGGTTGGGGTTATAAAGTTGACCAAAAGAAATTCCATATTTAATGCAAGAAGCCTGTATAAAAATAATAGTTCTTGTTTTAACAATTGTGTGTATGTAGAAATGGACAAGATTACAGTCTACCAAAATTACTTATGAAATGTAATTCTAACTCAGGGTAGCATGCCCTCTTAACATTTGGCATAAAGGTCAGGTTGTGTGCACAAAATACACAATTAAGATCACATTTGTAATCCTCCGGCCTCTAATAAAGTCCTCCTGATTTTTATTATTTGTAAGCAAAATTTCAAATCAAATTTAATTCAAAATTGCTTTCTTAAATGAAAATAGTATTTCTTATTTTCTAAATTATTTTGTGGCACTGAGCTCTTGCAGCACTAGTATGCAGAATATGAAGTACACTGCCTGCCTTTTTGGGGTAAAAAAGGCAGCGTATGGGTCCTCTCTGAATAATGACCAGCTCTGCCCATAGTTGGATTCCTGTCGATCTGGTCTCCACTCCTGCCTGGACGACCACACATACTGAAAATCAAGAGGCAGTCAGTGTCCTTCACACCTGCCCGGGGATCTTTGAATCCTGCTTTCTTTCCTTCCACCAAAACACATCTCAGAAGCAGCTGAGGTGTGCTGTAGGTCATCTTTAACCTAAACTATATCTGTGAGGAAATAAAAATATTTTAACTGTGTACATATTAAGGATGCTCTACTCAATGGCTTTGAATTTCCATGTGTATTTAGGATCTGGGTTATAGCTTCCACCTTGCCATGTCAGATACTTTATCACCGTTTCTTCCTTTCCTTTCCTTTCCTTTCCTTTCCTTTCCTTTCCTTTCCTTTCCTTTCCTTTCCTTTCCTTTCCTTTCCTTTCCTTTCCTTTCCTTTCCTTTCCTTTCCTTTCCTTTCCTTTCCTTTCCTTTCCTTTCCTTTCCTTTCCTTTCCTTTCCTTTCCTTTCCTTTCCTTTCCTTTCCTTTCCTTTCCTTTCCTTTCCTTTCCTTTCCTTTCCTTTCCTTTCCTTTCCTTTCCTTTCCTTTCCTTTCCTTTCCTTTCCTTTCCTTTCCTTTCCTTTCCTTTCCTTTCTTTCCTCTCCTCTCCTCTCCTCTCCTCTCCTCTCCTCTCCTCTCCTCTCCTTCTTTTTTATGAAACTAGTGGTAATGTTACATTTCAAAGGCAATTATTTGGCTTTAAACTTCACCCTTTAGTATTTGCATACCAGATACTTCAGAATGGTGCCAGTACATGACTATTGGAAAATGAAACTGGTTGTAAATCAGAAGAAATCAAATCAAAGCCTGAGTAACCGGTTTTCACTGGTTATATATGTAAGACTAAACTGTCAATCTACTTAAGGATATATAGAATATGTTTAAGAATCTAGGATATTAGTCACAAATGCTTTTTTTGTTTGTTTTTCAGGAGTGGTTCTGCAGTGTTTTGTTTGTTTGTTTTTAAATCAAATTCCACTTTGCTTGGCATTTTCCTTTTAGCAGAGGTTTCTGAGTGTCCTTTGTGAAAGCACCTTGCTAGCTTTCCTTTAAACCCAATTCTCATTAACAGTTCTTCAGTGATCTCGTACTAGTTACCCTGATGACTCACTTCATTCTCAGACATCTCTTTAAATGTGGGCACTGCTTGAATAACTGGATAACACTTGGGAAAAATCCTAGATACTATTGTCTAATTAATTGTCCTTGTCAAATTAGTTATTCACTTTTATATTGAATTGTTTTGGTCTAGCACTCCCTTATGATAACAGCGGGGATTCCACTGCACTTCTCCAGACTCCAAGGGAGTCTGTTCCATCTTGGCTACATGTATTGTTTGGGTCCCCCATGTGAAGCTTTCAACAAATTTGTGACCCCTCTAAAGGATAATCTTTTATGTAACATCCTGCTTGTTGTCTGCAGCAGCACCTGGAACCTTACAATGTCCAAATACCAGGTACACCTCCAGTACTAATTTACATTTACCATCCTTAAGACAAGCAGTGCTGTATTAGGTGCATTTCCAAAATACTGGTGGATGTTACCATAAGGAAAAAAAAAAAAAAAGAAAAAAAATGGAAGGTTGAACCAAGATGAAAAGGAATGTGGAAGGGCTTACAACATATATTTGAATGTAGTGATAACTTGATATGAGATAATTTATTCAGGTTTATGTAATCGGAGTACTCCCTAGGCTTTATTTCTCATTTCCAAGGAGGTCCTGGCAGGATGACACATTGATGTCTTTTAGGAGATTATAGAGGCTTCAGTGTAATATTTAAGACACTGTCTTGAAAAAATTGCTTTTTGCAATGTCTCAGTGGAGGGTTCAGTGATTTTTTTTGTTACTGGAAACAGGTATTACAGTGGTGACAATTTTTTGGTTTTTTCAGCTGTTCTTACAGACAATTTCATCATCTTGTCATTTGAGGACCATAACCAACTCTGCTTTATTCAGTTTGCAAAGAAGATGGATTCTTCAGATGTAAACAAAAGACTGGAAAAACTCTCTTGTTTGGACTTTAAGGTATAGCTGTCAGTGGTGACTGTAATACTGCAGTAACTTTACATTATGAATCACTGGTACTCGCTGGTATAGTATAGTAGTATAAATTGCAAACCTTTATAAAACTGACCAGAACAGCTCAAATTATAAAAAGGGCAGTTATTGAAAAGTAAAAAAAAAAAAAAAATAAATAAAATTACATGGCATTCTGAGTTAATGAGTTAAAATACTGTGCCAAGAGGGATCCAATTTTCTACTGTATTTAGGTTAAGGGCTCAGACACACAGTTGACTTACTCCTGCTTAACAGATTACCTCGTGTCAGTTGAGCAGCAGTAACTGACCCTTTGCACATTCTCAGCATCTAACAAGCATGAAGCAAAATCTGTAATGGTAAACCTCAGTGTAAAAGATTTAAGCTAATGTGTTTTACCTCTTGTTTGCTGAGGGCTACAAACGCACACATGGTCAATTACTGTGCCTCAGCTGACATACACGGATTCGTGAAGTTATGATAATTCAGTCATCTGTCTTGAGCTCCAAGACTACTGTAATTCTTTGCAGAAATCTTAATTTTCCTTCTAGTTACAGTAATCGTATTGTTGGGAGAGTTGGTTTTACAATTAAGCGACTGAGCTAGGACTCAAGATGTAGAAGCTGATTTTCTCACCACTGACTAACTATGTATGTGACCTTATGCAAGTGACTTGGTGCCTCTGTAGCTCAATTCACTGCTTACACAGTGAAAGTTAAAATACTGGGTTTTTTCCATCCCTTTATGGATGGCTCTTTCTATACCACCATCACAGCAGTAGCTGAAAGGTAGTCTGGAGTTAGCTGAGCCAGCGTTCAAGTAGCCAGTTTGGATGTCAGTAGAAACCAGCTCATCTTAAACTGAATTACACTGTGTCTTGGATGGATTGGGCTGTGTAGACCTAACTGATTTCGACCATAAGCTCTTTGACATCAGGGCAGTGGCTGACCTTAGGTGGAAGTGCTTGGCGCTACAACAGTGTGGAAAAATAATCAGCCAACGGCAATTAACTTTGAACAGGCAGAGTAGGAAAGGGGCTGCATCCAATTCGCTGCACGAATGTAGAAGAGACAAGCCTTTGCCCAAGAAAAGTAGAAAGATGTAGTAAGCAAGAGAGAGTTTGTATTTGTTTCAGACTAGATAAATTTTAAGGAAAACAATCTTGTGCTAGCAAATATTTTCCCCTTGACGACCCCTCAGTAATTTGCTTCCTCACATAAGGGAGTTTGCATCTACAAGACAAGCTTTTTAAGGATATGTTTAGGTTAAGTTTTGCCATATTACGTTTTAACTTGCTTGGTAGAAATACTTTCTGCTAGGATGAATATCTAATACATTTTCCAGGCTGTTTCAGTTCAGGGCCTCTTTTCAGCAATGACTTGTGTTTGCGAGATTGATCCAACCTCTATAACGTGGATTTGAGACAGTTCACTGTTCACCAGGAACTGAGCTGATACGTAGTTTACTTTAAAATGATGTGTGTTTGTGCCTGGCCTATGGTGTTTGTTAAGGCTGTGCTTTATAAGCAAGACTGGTGTGTGCTGTGGGTTGGGGTTTTTTTAATAGCTCTAAACGTTAACAAAGAAGCTGTGGTGAGCTGAAGACTACCTTCATCATTTAATTGTGAGGGTCATAGCTCCTTACTTAGTTTATTTATTTTTAGAAAATATATTTTCATTCTGGCCACATTTTGAGTCTAATGGTTATGGTATTTTTTTTCTTGGGAAAGAAGGAAAGCCTAATCCATAGAAAACTCTCTCTGCCCTCGGAAACCAGAAATATCTGCTATACTCCTTAATAGGGTTGTTATGTTCACTTCTTTGCTGACACAGCTGAGCTTCTAGAAGCGCCTCCATGTTCAATGTTAACTTTGCTTTCTCTTGAAATCAGTGGGAATCGCTATGGATTATTTCTTTGCCAGCCAAAAAAAAGCATTTGCATTTTTTAATTGAATGTTCTTTTGTGTGAGGCTTGCTAGTTAGGCAGCTAAATATAATTTTTATTATCTTCAAAATTGCACCAGTGTGAGCCAGCAGAAAGTATTATTCATTACTGCAATAATATTATGTCAGCTCTCTGCATTGAATTAGAGTTCTTCATGGCTGGATTTGGTCAAACTTACAAAAGCTAAAAGATCACAGACAGAGTCGACAGTAGTGTCACTATCAGTAGTAACAAAGGAAATGAAAGATGGTCCTCAATTGCAAATGTACAAACTTCACACTTTAGAAAAAACAGTTCCTTAGTGTTGATTTTTTTTTTTCCCCAAGCAAAATTGAATTAAAAGGTAGATTGCACTGGTATAAAACTACCACAGGGTTAAAATATGGAGCCAAGATTCAGGAAATTTGAGTGTAGCCTTCATCTCTGCCTCTGACATTTGGTGTGACCTTGAAAAGTATACGTAATATTTGGGTTTAAATTCCCAGTTCTAAAATGAGGAAAATGCTTGCTTACAATCGTATAAATTGATATAATTAAAGGTTGGTCATATTCACATTTAGTTTCTTTGATACCTGGACAGAGGCAACTTCACGTTTATTCATGGTGGGCAAAATCATGGAATCATAGAGTCATAGAATTGTTTGGGTTGGAAGGGACCTGAAAGCTCATCCAGTTCCAACCCCCCTGCCAGCAGCAGGGACACCTTCCACTAGACCAGGTTGCTCAGAGCCTCATCCAACCTGGCAACCACTGGGCAGTACACTGCCCAACACTGTGCAGTACAGAGTGCTATTAATAAGAACAAGTCAACCATGGCGTCCTCATAGTTTGACATTTAACCAAAAGTTGGGGTTTTTACACAATACATACCAAAGTGGAAGTATTCCTTTTTCCATCCTCTAAACTGTACCACCATGGATTTTATTTACCCTGTGAAAAATAGAAAGGAAGACTTACTGTATGAGTCACTACACTCCTGAAGACCAGCAAAATAATAAAAACCCCTATTATCATTTTCCTTTTCTCAGTGGCATCAGTCCATGTTTGAAAGTGCCATGTCTAATGCAAGATGTAAAGGTTTACAAAAGATTTGTGGCTGTTCTTACATGTGAAAGTGTTATGAACAGTTAACACTGCAATACAGCAGTAATTAATATCTGTGAAAGTATTTGTGTTTTGCCATCCTAATAAATGTGTTGTCACCAAATTAACTATATATAATTTTAATTCAGGTATCAGCTACCTGTTAGCTTTTATGTATGTTTTATCTTCACACTTCTAAAGAATATTTTGACAAGTAAAACACAGGGTATTCTGAAAATATTGACCTTTTGCAAGTTTTTCCCATCTGCCTTTTTTTTTTAATCCATTTCAATTTACTGAAGGAGGAGACAGTACAAGGAGTTAAATGTTTACCATGAGAGAACAACATTGGTAATTACTTTGATTTCAGTTCCTTTTGATGTGTATTCAGGGGATGAAGAGGTCAATAATATTATGACCATGCAAATAGAAAAGGGTTCTTTTTGACCATATAAAAAAACAGCAAAGGATTATTAAAGCATTAACCTTGATTTTAATGGCCTTGGTTGAGTGGTGAGATCACAATTTGGATGAGCCTGATTATTTACTAAATACAATACATAAATGCAACGGGTTCTTAACACCCATTGCACTCTGGCATTATCGCATTACTGCCATCCTTTGTTGCCTTGCAGACAGGAATATGAAAGCAATCTGTCATGTAGTGAGACTGGCTCCAGAAGCATTTCTCTGATAAGAAGACCCCCTGCCCTTTGCTAGTGTCTGGTCCAGTAGGCTTAGCCATGCGCTTAATCCCCAGAAAGTGGTTCGATTATTGCTGACCAGCAATGGCAAGATAGTTTGTTGGGTTTTTTTTTTCCCCTAGCTATCAACCTTCCATTAATTCCTTAAGCAGAAATGCGGTGCAATCTATATTTCCTTGGCATGTGTCACCCAGATGGTGCACTGCTCATGTTTTCAAATAACCATGCTCCAAAATAACAGAGTTTGAATAATAAATTCTGCAAATCCTTCCCGAGGAAGAGGCACAATTCTCAAGAGCTGCATAAACTTTACGCATGATGCTGTAGCTCATCCACATTATGCAGAAAAGTATATATTCTCTTGCAAAGGGGATGTTTGTATCTGGATTCCTTAATTTAGGGAGGAAAAAGAAAGATATATGTTTGCTCAAACACGGTAGGAATATATTTAATATTTGATTATGTCTTAAACACTAGCCTTAGCTCCCTGGTCAGCTTTGCAGAACTTGTCATTTAATATGGCTAAGCTTAAATCCTGTGTGTAGGTCGATGCTGTCAAGCAACCATGACTGTACATTTTGGTATTGATTGGAGTCATTGCAGTAAATTCCTTTTTAACTCACATTCCTTTCCTTCCCAATCCCCTCCCCGTGTAGATAAAAGTGTGAGCATGTCTTTTTCTGTCTGAGGGGATATTTTTTACATTTACAGACAGCGTATATGAAGATATATGTACGCAGTCCTCTGTGTATTTATATATACATTCTCTTTCACACATCCAAAATAAATGCTCCCAATTGCTCCTGCTATGCTCTTTTATCACCTGAAATATTTCCTGCATTTTTTTCTTTTTCCATCAGATTTCTTACATTGATATACCCGGACCAGAAGGTAGAAGGATGAAACGTCACCTGGCAATAAACTGTGTGCAAGATATGGTCATTTGCTGGTGGTCAGCAACTAGTGACGGAGCATGGCCTTGGTCTCCTATTTCCTGTGAGAGAGACAGAGCCAACCTATTGCTATTAAGCTGTGCACATGGCAAATGGGAGGTAAAGTGCTGAACTCTCTTGTTACGTGCTTTTTCAGATTCGCTAAAGAAATAACTGTTCAACTTTAAATGCATATTCAGGTAGATAAAAAGAACAGATACGATAAAAACAAGAAAGGAAAACCAGCCATTCTAATCTTAGAAACAAAGGTTTGTTATTTAGTGAAAAAAAGCACCTTATTTAGTATGTTCACCATTTTCACATCAAAACTGGCATTCTGAGAAATGTAGCAAGGAAGTTAAGTCTTTATAATGGAATAGCTTTGGAGCTGCCAACACTGAAAATATGTCAGAGTACCACTAGGAAACTCTCATCTGAGTTAGAAACTGTAGCTGTTGCTTGCCAGTCTAATGCAATTATTTTACATTGTCTGGAATGTTTACTGATAGGCATTTTACATCTGTTTTAAGTGTTTTATTATAAAATTTTAGCTACACCCAGATGCTGCTTAAATTGTTGCTGTGAATATTGATCAAATCAGTGACCAACTTTTTTCCTAAAGAAAAAGTCAAGATTCCTCATCTACAGGTGGGAATGTAAACTACAAGTTAGAACAAGGCTACAAGGTGACCCTCTTCCTGACACTTGCTTAGCTTAACTTTTTAGGCAGATGTTTCCATTTCATCTATTTCATTTTATCTCTTTAAGAATATTTGGATCCAGTTTCCTATGTTAGATAAAAAAAATGAAGCTCTCTGGGCATACTCTGAAAAGAACTGGAGCCTGAATTTAAAATGTAAAAGCTGTTCTGGACTAACATCTTGTATAGATGCTCCTGTATTTGAGTTTTATTTTCTCTTTAGCTTAAGCCACTATTAATATGGACTAAAAAGGCACTGACTGTGGTAGAAGAGCACAAACTTGAGGATCAGCTGTGGAATAGCTTTTCTGGAGTAGCTATTACAGGCTATTTCCCTGTA
>NW_010336557.1:25160-46072 GCF_000700745.2 Antrostomus carolinensis
CTCTTATAAACAACATCCTGTTCTCTTTAATTAGGGAAGATGTAAATGTTTTAATGTCTTTGAATTATTACTTCGATAACTAATATTAATTTCAGTGAGAGTATTTTCCCTTGGGATTTTCTATATATTGAGAGCAAAAGAGAAAAGGTAGTTGAGACAGCTTTTCTTTCTTATTTTATTCATTAGTCACTGTAGAATTTAAGTTTAAATTACCTCCCGTTCTGCCTTCTTTACTTCTTTGCAATTGACCTCTCTCCACTAGCGGTCATCTTTGACTCGTCTCTCTCCTCAGCCTGATACACACCTGCAGTTCTCAATTCCCCCTGCAGCTATGCCCAAGCACATATATATTTTATAAGAATGACTCTGGTAGCTAAAACATGTGTCTGTTTTTTGTAAGTATTTTTTTCAGCCTAGTCCCTCTTGCCAGTTTGATAGTATGAAACTTCATCCTGCTAACATTTCACATCTTATTTCTTACCACGACTTCTGTATGTCCAGGTCCTGACAGCGACAATCCCATGCCTTTTGTTTCCATCCCTCATCTTCCAGAAAGCTCCCTAGTGCCAATGTAGCAGTTTGCAATCTCTGTTTTCTGAGAGGTTTTTATAGAGACTCGTTTCTTCTACGAAATTCACAAAAACCACCCTGTCAGTTGAAAGCTTTCTTCATTTCATTTTATATATTATAGGGAGATTTCCAAATTACAGCATTGCTCTGCATCTTTCAATACACCTTGTTTTATCCTTTTCTGGTTGAGACTCTAAATTGCTCAGGGCTGAGGCTGTCTAATATAGTCCCAAGTACATCACTGGTGCTTAACACAATAATGATAATAAGCATTCACTGAGCCTTTAGGCCTAAACTCATAATCCTTTTAATTTAGCACATATTGTAATATAAATATAAGAAAATTATTTTTAAAAGCAGAACTGCCAAATTTAACTGTTCAGTTGCTTTCCCTTTTCTGAGCCTTTGCCTGTACTTGTCTGTTTTAATTCTCAAAATCTTTGGATGAACTTTCTTTTCCTGTATTTGTCAATAAAATACCAAGCACTATGCCAGGGCTGTGGAAAACTTCAGTCCTATATAGATATATAGATAAACTGTCTTGCTGGTTGTCAGTTAGTCTTTTCCAGGTACTTGTCTCTTGGTTGCTCTGTGGGCTGCTGTGTAAGGCTCCAGACACTTTGCCTATACGCTTCCCCTATGTATCCATGACATGTAACCTATGTTACTGCTTGTTTGGGTTTTTTTCTTCATTTCTCTGGCACTCCTTCTGGGCAGTAGGTAAATTCTGATGCGTGGAAGGAGGATGTCATAACCCAACAGCTCTAGAAATAGCATCAACCTCCAGTCTGCAGTTAACTGAAATACATTTTTCCCCTACAGAGTCTTGGAAGGGAACTTTAACTTAACGCCTTTAACTTCTGAGGGTCATTTGATAGCTTAGACATGAACAAAAATGTAGTTAGTGTTTCTAGGCAGCTTCTAAACAGTTACTTTCCAGGTGAGATACCACAAAAATACAGTGTTTCTGTAAGCTTCCTTGTTTGCCTGTCTTTGCCCGTACTCCCTTACCATTTGTAGTGTTTCTCAGGTATACACCTGGAATGAAAACATCACATGCTATTTTTATGCATGAAAGTAAATCCATATTTATCATATTTGACCAATAATATGAATTTTCTCCCAGTAAATTATTATTGTCAGCAGAAGAAGAATGAGAATCGTGAACTGACTGTTTGGAGCACATATCAAAAAGAAGTGTAGTTAAGTAATACCACCCACATTTTAGTTGAAAATAATAACACTTGGATAAACCAGCATTATTATCTAGAATTAAGAGAAAAGCAGGAACTGCTGAATGTCTAGCCTGTAAAGAGCTGTTTGGCATATTAGATTTATGAAAAAGTAAACAAAGCCCGAGGAAATGAATGGGTGCTACCCACAGCCGTGCTACAGCACCTTGGTGCTGACCTACAAAAACCACAAAAAAGATCTGCCAGCTACTGACACTCTTATTGTTGGGGCAGAACAAAGGTAAGCAGGGCACTTAGGTGATGCTACTTCCTCCCAGGAAGAATATTCTAAGTGCTCTTTGCTGCCCACCAGAAGAGTGCTTATTAGGGGGAGGACAGGAATAGCTCTGGGACAAGGGAACTCAACCCCTCGTCATGATAATACTCTGTGACTACACGTTCTGCATTGAGATGATTCACGTTGCACATCCAGTGTTTGGGGCATTGTGTACTTAAGCAGCTTTTCAACTGAATGGAGAGAATGCATTTTCCATTTTAAATATACCATAAATTTGATTTGAGTTGTGCTGTCTGGTTTTCTGTTTTAACACTTGCTACTATTAAGGCTGAACATTATTCCTCCAGGGTACTCATTATTCCTCTAAAAACAGAAAGATTTTTTTCCTTGCAAATCTTTAGTTGTTTTACTTCCTTCATTTTTTTTTCTGAGATCAGTATTTACTGTGTGGAATGCTGTAAGATTTGGTGAGGAATCCTTCCTTGAAGAATTAAAAGTGCTTTTCTCTTTTAACATGTGCCTTTGCTTTGGTGTGTGATGTACATTTCTATAGATGCACGATGTTGCTGCAGGAGTATTTGTCTGTTGAACCTTTGTCTGCTTTCTTCACTGTATTCATTTCCTCCAGTAAACACATCTCCAGGTTATTTATTTAATTATTTGGGGTTTGTTTGTTTCTTCTTTGTTAAAGTACCAATGATCAAGGATGTTATTTAAATTGTCTCCCTGTGGAGATAATGCAGGTATTTTGATTTCAAAACCAGAAGAGGAATCTTCCAGAAATCATTTCAAACAATTTGCTATAAATAAATAGGCTCTGATGTGAAATCATCCTCGGATTAAATGCTTTGAGAGGAAGTCATGTTAAAATCAACATGAACTTTATTCTGCAAACATAAATTAACAGGAGGAGATGATGCCAGGGCTCAATTTCTGCAGTACTTTGCATTTGTCTTTGCCATGTTTATTTTCACTGCTTTTAGTGCTAGTGCGAATCACTGAAATTATACTTCAATCTTGTGGAAAAAAATAATTTACTTCAGAGAGAATATTATTTTTCTTTCTCCCAAGAGACAATATTTAATAGTTATTGCTTCCACATTGTGCCTCAAACTTGTGAAATAAACACAGCACATCTTTTATGAGTGAGCTATCCTACAATTACCCTAGCACTCAGAAAAACATCTCTGGTCTGTGACTGAATAGCTGAAATACCTCTCACACACTTACAGCAAAGAATGTGAAATCCTTGATGTCACATTGGGTTAAAAGTTCAATGAATAATATGGGATGAAGATGATGATGATAAATTTTGAAAGAAAATAAGAATAAATGTGGACTGAAGATCTAAATAGTAAGTTTGCATGTGGGGCTGTAAATACAATGCAGCAAAATAAGTAACCTAGAGTAGGAGCCTTGCATTTTTATTTTAGAAATGTTTAAAAATAGGGTGTTTTTTTTTCTCCCATCTTTACAGTGCTGTATTTAAAACTGTTTTACTCTAGTGTGCACTACACTTCCCACTCTACATTTCTAATTAAAGTGTTTGTTGTTATTTGGAGCCTCACTGTGTGAAATTAAATAAGCATTTTTTTTAACATCCATAAAATAAATCAAACATTTTTCTCATCTGAAAGACACACAATTCAGTCACAGCAAGCTTATTTCTCTGTTTCTTTTGTTTTCTTTTTTTATCTGCCTGGTAAGCCAATTTTCTGCTTAAGAACTACTGGTTAAAACTCTTACTTGTTTTGATAAGTGGACTTTATCCTTTCCCAGCACTCTATGCAAAATACTTCAATTTTAAGTGTTCAAAGATTTGCACTGAGAAGAGTGATACAGCCCACACAGGCTAGTGCTGTTATTACTTACAAACGTAAAATGAAAGAAAATGTTTCAACTGGCATAATTCCGGACCTTTATTTACAAAGATTAGGAGATTCCTTCACTTGGATTGTTGTGAATTCTGACTCTAGGATTTAAGAACTTGACGTGTGTAGTATCCCTCCTACTGCTGATTAGCTGATGCAGAGCACCGGCCAGTACTGCAAGAGGAAAACAATATAAATGTGCTGTAGTGGCCTGTGACCACCACATTAATAAGGGGAATATGCATAAATTATGTGGACAATATTTAAATACATTGACTTTTAAGATTTTTTTAAAAAAATATTATTTATTTTATGCAAAGTACTACCAGAAATCTTCCCTTGAAATTCAAGAATAAGTGCTTAGTCCAAGATTTATAGAAAGCACTTAACATTGGATGGGATTATATACCCCGCCATGTGATATTACGGCTCTGCCTTTTTAGATCCACTGCCCTGTCCCCTCCTCTGCAAATCCTGCCCTTGTCCTGCCCACTTCTGAGGGAACTCCTCCAGCTTTTGAATTCCCGTTCCCTAAGCAAATGTTTTGTTCACTTAAAGATATATTGCTATTTTAATGTTCCCCTTTAGGGTTCCAGGGAACTACTGCTCACCGCCAGGAAGGAATCCCAGTGGATTCCTTTAAATGGACTGCTTTTACTAGCATGTGGCTACTTACCAGATAGAAAAACAACTGGCAGGTAATAGAGTACATTCTTCCTGGGGAAAAAAAAAAAGAAAAAAGAAAAAAGAAGTTTTGATTGTTAGACTTCTTATTTTTCAAAAGCATTATTTTAGCCTTATTAACATGTTTCGGTAGTTGTGCATCTCTCTGCTTTAATTTTCCAGTTAGTAGCATGAAGAATTAATAAAAGTCATTTCTGACAGAGAAACTCAAATCTTCCCTCTCAGATGAAAGAGAATATCCATTTTTTCCTCCTTCAGAGTGCCAAATACCAGTTACATTCAGCAAAACTGGAAACCAGAACAAAGAAGTCTCTCGGCTTGGTACTCTTCCTCCAAGAGGCACATGAGGCCACTGATGCATGAGAAGCAGCTTATCTGTTCCAATCTAAGGAGAAATGTTTCTCTTGTTTTCAGCCAGAATATGAACAGCAGTGTCTAGAAAAGTTTCCTTTAAGCCTAATCTGTTTAAACATGAGGTCAAAACTTCTGTTTTGAAATGCAGCAAAAGTCTTTCTCTCCTCGCAGGAACTTTTCCCTAGTTAGGAATTGCGTTATTACCGCAACCAGCCCTACCCTAGACTTCATTTCAAGGATCTGCTCTCAAAATTATGTGAAGCTAGAAAATGTCTCATCTCAAGGCTCATTAAATTAGCCTTCCAAAATACAAGATCTTATTTTCTTTTAAAGTCAAAGTAGCAAGCACCATTTTGTCCCACTTCTGCTCTAACAAGGCAGAGCAAAGTTACTAATTAGATTCAGTTTGGTTTCTGACTCTCAGATGATCAGATGACAACATTTTCTGTGACTATTTCCATTGCTGTTTTCCAACGGTCACTCCTATGGAGTTATAAAATCCTTTATTCACGTGTTTTCTTCTCTATTGTCTTAAACTTCAAGGCCAGTCTTTCTTCAGTCTTTCATCTCTCGTAAGCTTGATTATTGTGTGGCTCTTCATTACTTTCTTGTAGCTTATCAGGAGATGTCCAGAGAGAAGCACTAGTTTTGGATCAAAATATGTAGATAAATAATGCAGTGCATTGAAACCTGCCACAGGAAGACAGAAATCTGAGTCCCAGAGGGCCTCAAGGCTCATTTCACTGAAGTTATGGAAGCTTTGAAGACTTGCTTGGGCAAGATTTCTGTTTCACATATTTGAAAGGCAGCTACCTGGGTCTCTATACATACTCTTAGGGAAAACTGCAGAACAAACAATAACACTTCACTTTGTCTTTATTTGGGGTTACAGAGCTCTGTGGTCACAGTAATCCTCTGTCCACAATAACATCTTTTACAGGTTTCCTTGCTATGCAATTTAACACCCTAATAAGATACACTTTTCAGCAGTTCTAGCAGCTGCACAGTAGCCACTGCACGTTTTGTGGGCATAAATGACTAGTTGCAGAGGCTAAGTCATTGGTGAGGGAATGGTGGAGATGAGAAAAAAAAATCAGACTATATAAATAATTTAATCTTTTATTTCCTCTTTGGTTTATATTTTCATTGAGCACTCCTCTTCACTGAAATCAGTTTACCTGGTTTTCACTACTTGGATGCACTGGCTACTCTATTAAATGCTTTTGTGTTAAGTGGCTCTTTGTGTGTCCCTCACTACTCATCTTAAACTAGCTGAGGCTTTTGGATTAACCAACAGCTGGTTTGCAGTCACAGAATTGCAATAATCCTTTTTTTTTCTTTCTTTTCAATGAGAAATGCTTTTTCTGACAAAATCAGTAAACTGTCAGAACAAAACATCCTAATCGGGCTGATCAACATCCCGAATAACTTGTTTATGAATTCATCAGTTGCTTCTGAAGTAACGGGTGATATGCCAAAATATCTTAATTTCTTATTTTCCTCCTTTGTGGGATGAAAGGCTAAATTATATCTTCAGTTGGTCTTGTGATCTGTGGAAATCAACTTTAAACTGCTGTAACATTACGTGTGCGTTTCTGTTTTCAACCTGAAACTTCCAGGTTTCCTCCCTCACCTTCTCTCTGCCTTTTAATCACATTTCTGTGTAAATGGTGCTTGCATACCACCTGGACTCAAAAGAAGAGGCTTCCAAAATTAGTGGCAGGTCAACAGCTTTAGTTTCTAGTGGGAAGAATGCTCTGGCTGTACCTGAGGGAGGGGTTTGGCTCACTTTGACATTTTCCTTTCACTCTTTATTTCTGCATGAACAAACACCAGCGAGTTTCTGACTGACTTCTAATACTCTCATTCTTCTAGAAGCATTCATTTTCTACCTCTTGGAGAGAAATAGCTTTTCATAAGCCAATTTGTAACTTATTTACAGCTGGTATGTCTCCCACACTTTCCTTCCTTGAGTCCTATATAAAACCTCTCTCTCAAACCGACATATTATAGGACATAAATCTTCACTGGTCTCCACTGTTGCCTCCATCACTTTGTGGTACTTCCCATGTTTCCACACTACAAATTCTTGCTCTTTGCCAGCTGCTGGCTTTGTATCATACTCTACCTTTGTGTTCTTCTTCCAGTTCATTCAACCTTCATGTACCCCTAAATGGTCCCCTTTTTCTGCTATCACAAATTAATTTATTCTGCATCTAAAGCTATGTGGCACCAAAGAACATCTACCACCTACTCATTTGGCAAGGGATAGTAGACATTGTCTAAACATGCCATTGTTTCTACCACTACAGTGTAATATTTTCTGTTACCATGGCCCAGAGCAAATGATCAAAAGTGCTTTACATGTGATGCTCAGAGTAACTTATACATTTTTAAAATAATTTTTTCCAGAAATTTTGGGATTTCTCCCACACTCCACTTGTGAATAATCAGTTATTCTTTTATATTAGTCAGCTGCTTGTTTCTCCTCTTACCAACACTGTTGGACCATCCCTTCTTTTATCTTCTTTTTTGCTAACCTATTATATACTCTGGGCACACAAATACAGCTCAAACTATATGGCAGGGTTTTCTAATGAAAGGAATTAACCTTTTAAAAGTTTAAACAGTAGATTTTTGTCCTGGTTTCGCTAGGGTAGAGTTAATTTTCTTCTTAGTAGCTAGAATAGCTGTGTTTTGGTTTCAGTGTGGGATTTGTTATGAGAAGAATGTTGATAACATACTGGTGTTTTCAGTTGTTACTGGAAGATGAAGAACATTTCCAACCTCCCCATGTTTTGCTGGTCTGCAGGTGCAAAGGACTTGGAGGGAGCATAGTAATTAGCAAAACCCAAATTGGTATTTGGCTATGCTAATGGGATCTTCCATATCCTATCATGTCATGTTCAGTATATTAATGAAAGTTGGCCAGAAAGCTGGAGGATTCTCTCAGGGATTGGTCAGACTTGCTCTTCCAGGATTGCAGTTTTGATTTCAGGACTGTCTCTGCTCCAGGCTTGCTGGCTGGGGACAGGCTGGGCATCAGTTAGCGGGTGGTGAGCAGTTTCACTGTGCATCACTTATTTGTATATTCGATTATTGCTATTATCATTATTATTTTAATTTCAATTTTATTTCAATTATTAAATCATTTTTATGTCAACCCACGAGTTTTCTCACTTTCACCCTTCTGATTCTCTCTCCTGTGTCATTGGGTGAGCGAGCAGCTTTGTGGTGTTTGGCTGCTGGCCAGGCTAAAACCACCACAATTTTACAACTCGATTTCTAAAATACATATTTGTTTTACTGTACTGACCCATGAGAAAGCGTATTTGCAGCAGTCTGTTCTTTAAATCATCAAGGTAGAATAAATTGTTACAAATGACAATGAAAATGTTTTGAATTTTTCTTTTCAGCTTCTGAGTTACGTCCGTACGGAATGGGATCCACTCCACGCTAGTTTCAGCGCTAATCAGCCTCATCAGATTTACACAGTAGAGCACTCCATCTCCGCGGACAAAGAGCCCATGGCTGACAGCTGCCTCTACAAGTGTGTTAGGAACAAAATTCAGTGTGCAGCAGTCACCAGGATACCACTACGATCCAAAGCCATCAGCTGTTGCAGAGATGCTACAGAGGACAAACTAGTCTTGGGTTGTGAAGACTTGTCAATAGTCCTGTATGAAGCCTACAACCAAGTGACTCTGTTAGCCCAAGCAGAACTGCTGCCTGCTTTAGTAGCCTACCACCCTTCTGGAGCCATACTCATGGTTGGCAGCTCTCAAGGGGAACTGCAAATTTTTGACACAGCGCTGTCCCCAATTAAAATTCAGCTCTTGGCACAGGACTATTCACCTGAGGCAACTCTGCAATTCAGTAAACACTTTGACGTGCCTAGCAGCCTTGTCCAGATCCAGTGGGCTGCTCCTCAAGTTACATCTGCCAGCGCTGACAGCACAGATATTCACGATCTTTTGTTGGTTAGATTCGACAAAGGACCCTTAGGAGTACTTCACTTTAAACTCGGTAAGTTACTGAGCACATCTCTTGAACCTTGAGCTCTCAAGGAAACATCTGTACCTCACACGGTTTTTGTAGTTTGAGGGCAACACCCTCATTTTAGATATAAGAAGCCATAGCCTTAATGGCACGTAGTTCCATTAATATCTGAAGATGTGAACCAAGGAGTTAATTTTATCTTTCACAATTACTTAATGTCTTTTCATATAGGGTCTGACAGAATAGGACCCTGATCTGTTGTGGATCAGGGTCCCATTATGTTCCCTTCTACTCTAATAAAGCATAAGTGACAGAATAGGACCCTGATCTGTTGTGGATTATGTTCCCTTCTACTCTAATAAAGCATAACAATATCTCATATTTTGAGGTTGGCCATGAGGAAAAGGTTCTTGAGGCAGAGGGTGGTGGAGCACTGGGACAGGCTCCCCAGGGAGGTGCTCATGGCACCAAGCCTGACAAGATTCCAGAAGCATTTGGCCAACATGTGCCCTCAGACACATGGTCTGAATCTTGGGATTGGACAGGAGTTGGACTCGATGATCCTTGTGGGTCCCTTCCAACTCACAATATTCTATGATTTGATATTGAAAATTCTTTTATTCTGTAGTATATAACTTTAGGAATTGTATTAATCCTGTAGTAACACCCCTAACAAACTAAAATAAGTTCTTTTTAATAATAGGATAGTAATGCTATAGTTTTCTTCCCTAAACTATTCTTTTTGTGTGTATGATGCAACTGTCCTTTCCATTACAATGTGTAATTGTCCCAGTACTCTGTTCTCACTGACTTCAGTACATGAAGTCACACCATTTCTTTCCCTGAAGACTTTTCACACAAGAAGGAAAGTTTTTTTGTAACCTTCAGAGAAGTTGAGTCTCTCAATTAATTTGCCAGGAGTTGTGAATAAAAGAAGAAGTAATAGTACTAATTTTAGAATTTACAAAGCACTTCTCATTTGAGGTGTAAAGAGACTTTAAGACAGTAAAACCCTAACTATCTTCAATTTACAAACAGAATAACAAGAAGCAGTAAAGGAAAGCTAAAAGGCTTTCCAAGAGTTACGCAACGACTCAGTGGCTGAACTGAGAATAAAACCCCTGCAGTTGCTCATCGGTGAGAATAGTATTCACTCCATTCAAGTCAGGCAAGTTACAGTGGTGCAAACCCACTGTGAGAGCAAAAAAACAACAATCATGCTTAAATCTTCTGACTCCCAAGCCTGTGTTTCAGGAGGGCAGACAGCCATGGCGAATATACTCATCCTGGAAAATTTCAGCCTCTTTGCCCATTGTCTGTCCAAGGAAACAGGATTGTCTTTGTAGATCTTTGCAGGAGTTTTTTATGATTCTTTTGTATAAAGCTATTGAGATTAGGAAGAAGCCTTTAAAAAAAAAAAAAAAAAAAAAAAAAAAAAGTGACAGGTTTGAAAATCTGCTTTATTTCTTTACTGATTGAGACATGCATGTGCTTTTGTGGGGAAAAATCCTGTCTAAAAGTACTGCAGACCTAAACATTTGAAAGATTGCATTTAAAAAACTTAACTCAATGTGCCACTGCAAAAAAGGTACATTAATACACTAGGAGGTTAGCAACAAAAATATTGGATTGGCTTATGGCTGTGTAGTTTTAAAAGAGCTGATCCAGATTATCACTGTTATCCAAAAATACTTTTAAAAAAACTGTTTACAAGTTATCATTTATTTTGAGATAATTCAGCTGCATTGTGTTCAGTGACAGGTTTAATAGTTGCAGAGTACCCCAGAACACTAATTATAACAGCGATTGGATGGGTTTGTGCATGTTGGCCATTAAAAAAACCCCTCTAAATTACCTCTTACCTGCCAAGCAGAAGGCACTCTACCCACATCTACCTTGCTTTTCTTCAGTCCTCCCTTGTGGGCTTTTCTCACAACAGCTTTCCAGAAAGCACAGCTTTCCCCTTGCTATCTTTAGCACATTTATGTTCTTACCAAGGCAAAGCAGGCTCTCAGTGCAGGGATTTAGAGGCCTTTGCTGCTAATTGCCAGCTTGTAAACTTAATTGGACTGTCTCCCTGGGCACTGTTCCTAAATCAATTAGGCAGCGAGTTGGCTGTCACCTCTTTTTCCCAAGCAGGTTGCCTGGAAGCGCACCGCCCAGGAGAAGTCAAGCATCCAAATGGGAAGATGTTGACCTCTACAGCTGAAAGTTATCACATTTTAAAATACATTCTGTATAATTACTGTAAAATCTCTTCTAGGAAGAAGGCAAAGCTCTCTCTGTCCCTCCCTCTCTCCCTCCCTCTTTGTAGTCCACTGTGAAAAAATATGCTGTTGTCTATTGCATCCTGGTTTTCAGATTTACTCCTCATCTTCTCAGTTTGCCACACGACCAAGGTAACACTGTGTTGATTAGTCAGCCCCTCTCCCCAACCTCAGCAGTTTTTAGATCTCTGCTATTTAAGAAATAATGCAAATATAAACTATATAAAAAATTTAGGGGTCCATGACAGCAAAACCCAGACAGGCATTCAGGACTGAAATAAAATCCGTAATTAACTCATGGCCCAGAATTGTTTCTCATAAAAGTCTATTAAGAAACCATGTCAGCGAGAATAGGCAAATATGTTTTTAACTTCCAGCTGACATATTATGATTTTGGACAAGTTCTATGAATTCTCCATTGTGCTGTCTAGCCAAATTTATTTCAGGAAAAGATTCATATTAAATTTACCCTCAAACATTAATGGCAAATATTTTTGGTGTCTAATGCCAAACTCATTTTCAAAAGCACTGCGGCTTCTTGTCGTTGATGTCAACCCAGATCTTGGTACTGGTGCCAGTGGTTCACCATTGCTGGCCTTGAAAGACATTTTAAATACAATATTATGTTTAATTAGCATGTAAATAAGTATCTTCATCTTCACTTAGTGATTAATGTGAAGATTGCCCAACTTATGTAATACTTTAAAAACACTAAACATTTAGGAAGAATAAAGTCTACCATAACAATTAGATATTATCACATGTACACAGGTTAAAAATGGCTATTACACAGTATAATGTCCATAAGCTTTAATACATGCAAATGTAAAGTGAAATACAATAGACAACCTTGTCTTTTCTTTAATGACACTACAAAACTAAACTATTTCTCTGCTACAATAAATAAATAAGTATGTAAGCTTTTTTCCCCTAAAGCCTCAGATCTGTATATGCAAGTTCTCAGCAGGTTACTTGTCCTCGAGCTATAGTCAGATGTTTTCCTTTACTTTTTCCCCCCCCCAATTCTTATTTTACATCACAAACAATATTCACAACTACATTTATGAAAATTTTGTGAGGTAGCTTTTCTGTATATCAGGTCTGCATTTCTCTGTTATCAGACTTTTTTTTCCCTATGGCTTTAATATCAATATTGAAATTCAGCTTGTTCCCTTTCTCATCAGAATTATTTCCTTAAAATTAGTTTTGACAAACAACATAAGAATATAAATTCAGAAAATAAAAAAGAATATTATGTTTTTATTTAGAGAGAAGGGAGCAGTGAATTTATTCTGGTTTCTTTCTAATATCTGGAGCAGTAGCGATAAAGAATATTCTAGCACAGAGACCCAAAGCAAGTGAGAATTGCTGAAATACCATGTCTGGCCTATGTCACAGGATCATATGGGTAGTTAGAGACAATAAATAAAATTACTCTCTGCAGCTTTTCAGTCACCTTTTCTGTTCTGAAACTGAGACCTACAAGTCAAGAAAATCTGAGTCCTTTAAAAAATTTCTACTTTTCAGAGACAGAGTGCTGTAGATAAATCATGTTCTCGTGGAGAGAGCAATGTGTTGCTCAGTTATCTTCCTTTATGGCGAGCATGTTCTTTGTTTCATGTACAGCCATAATTCAGAGGTCCCTAAGTGTTGATATCTTTCATGATATCACCTCACAGAAGAAATATTTCACTTACAGAGCTTTGCCAAGCTGGGAGTAAGTTCTAGAGCAATTGCAATATGGAGAGTAATGGAGTAACTGCTGCTTTGAAGCTTGAGCTGCTGTTAGCTTGTGTTTGTAGGTACGTTTCTGAGAAAGAAATGCTCTTTTTTAGTGTTGTCCAGCAGTATTTCCCTAGAGGAAGGAGGTGCTAGGAACATGAATTTATTACCTCCAATATAATAACGATAAACTGGGAATAAGCTTTTTCTACTGTGTTTAAAACAAACTTCATGACATGATGTCATTGATAGGTATTGGCCACATTCACTCAACCTCCACATGTGAAGTTCACTGATGGTTTTTCTCTGCTGTCCAAAGCACCCTTGGTCTAAATATACTGAGATAATGAGGAGCTATCTCCAATTAAAATTTAATATTGAAACCATTAACTTAAACTTCCTAATTTTAACCAACAGCAATTATTTTTAACTATTCTGAAAAGTAGTCGGCTGCTGGTTTAGATGCTCATAACACTATATTTGGTTTTAATATTTCCTGTAAAAGGTGTGATCACAAGAGGACAGCTGGGCCTTGTGGAAATCATCCACCAGTACATTCGTCACGATGAGATACACGAGGCAATTAATGTCCTGAACACCATGAACTGGAACACGATGGGTCATCAGTGTTACATATGCTTGACTGCCATTGTCAATCACCTTCTTAAACAAAAGCTTACGCCAGACAGAGAAGGTAAGGGCTTGATTGTATTTTTGATGTATTTTTCTAGTGTCTTTGTAGTTTGTATGTGGATTGTGACACTGTATTTCTTGACTTTATAAAGAAGACAATAGTGAGAATCCCAAGCAGTCAGACAGATTATGGTACTCCATAATCAAATGCCACATGTAGACAAGTCATTTCAATAAAATCTGGATCAAGGTGTTGATTGCATTTTAGTTTATTTGTATCCATAGTGATACTAAAATAATGCAGATTTTAATATATATATATGGTATAGGCATGACTCAATAGATGTAGCACTACCTTATATGTCCTGTAACTTTATTACGTTATGTAAATTTAGTTTATGTTACAGACTAATGTCAGTGAATGTAGGATTCAAATGTTTGTCATATATCCATACTGAGACAGCACCAACTTAAGGAGGGGGGTTTTGCTGCAACGGGGACAAGAGGTTTTAGGATGGTTTTTAAGGTGCTTTTGAAGGGTCATTCTTTCATTATGAGATCCAAAGGCTTTGAATACTCTATCCTCTGCTGCCTCCTTTAGGATTATAGCATTTGTCCTCACTGTAATCTTCTGACCCCCTGCAGTAGTAGCTGGGTTCCCTCACAAGAAATGATGAGTTTTTGGTTCAGCTGCATCTCTGCTGAAGCCTGGTGCGCTGCCTTCCTCTTGATTTGCTGTCTATCTTGAAACTCAATAGACTTCAAGATTTGAAGTGCCTTGATTTAGTGAAGGTGTTATCCTCCAGTCTAGCAGGCAGACAGCTGGGGACCAGGCATCTTTTGTGGCAAGAAAGAATACTTAGGATTCTGGTGTGTTTGATGATAGAAAAACTCCAAGGTGTCCTACATCGCTGCCAAGTCATCAGCTATCCCATTTTGGGGGATCTGATTAAAAAAAAAAAAAATCTCTACATTGCAAACATGGTGTAGCAATCCTAAATAAAACATGCTTTTAAAAGCACCCGTGGAAAGGGCTGGTTTTCAAACTCTTGTAAAAATATGCACATTCTAAATAGATGTCTGTGTGTTTCCCCCCATGCAGTTCCCTAACACTGTTTACAACAGACGGAATTTCATTCTGTCCAGGAGTTATTCTGTGTGAATCTAAAAAATTTGGCATGGTAATTTGTTTTCTTTTTTATTAGCAAAACCCAGTGGGACCTTTTATTTATAGCAATGGGGCAGTTATCTTTGAGATCTTTATTCTGCCTTCAACATCAAGCTGGGCTATCTAATGAATGTATAACTGTGCTGGTAGTTACTCGTATTCCATGTACATTGAAATATTTCAGAAGTACAAAACATGCTGTCAGGAACACAGTAGTGGCAGGAGAGTATGGCTTGTTTTTGCAGGGGTACTGCTGTATTCAATTTTAATCTAAATTGACTGCTGCTTTGAAAGAAAATACCTTTAAAGTTCAACTTATCTTACTGTCTAGATTTAAGGAAACACAAAACCTAATTTACTAACAGTTTGCCCGTGTTCCTAGTACTATTAGCACATTTAGTGCTATCCAGCTTCATAAAATAAAGTGTAACTATGCTTGGAAATAAAGAACCATTATCACTAAATACTGAAATGGCTACTTCAAACGAACGTTCATAGCCGCAAATCCATGAGATTTTGTCTGCCTAATGAGACAATAGGTTATATTTTGCCTTTAAAGCCCCCACAAAATTCTGATTAGCAGTAGCAGTTTGCACATTCACTCAGAAAGGGGAACCTATATAGCAAATTCTCCCTGTTCTACTCATAAGGACTTGTACTACATGTTAACTCTCAAGCAGAAGTCACATAACATAAATATTATTGATCGTTAAATTTCCTTTCAGCTAAGCCTGTGGGATGTATACTGTGTATTTTCTTGTATTATTTATAATTTTTTATTAAAAACATGTAGAAAAACACATGTCTAAGAGCTCCAGCTGTGGAGTGGAGCAGTCAGAAAGTATTTAAAGCAGAGAGAACTTCTGTAACAAAAGGGCTTTATTTTATTGATTACAAGGGAGGTTATCCTGTTTCCCACCACTACACGCTGTAGGAGAGTCAAACCCTTAGGGTTTCTAGACCTTTTTATTTAAAGTTTTTAAAGAGCTGCTGGCTGAAGGAGGTTCCTTAGACCTCAAGGCCATCACAAAAAGGGTTCTGTCACCCGCTGACCTAATGCAATAATCCCTGAAAAACTGAACTTCCTTGTTTGCCTAAGAGGACAAAGATGATTTGAGCTAATTGAGAGTTGATCTCTACTGGACAAACTTGTTCAAACTATTACTCTTATGAGTCACTGTTAATTGTACGCTGCTGGTGAGAACTTGATGTGTTATAGACTTCTTCATCCTTTTGACAGCTTCTGTTGCTCAAAGTCATTGTCAACTCTGCCTCAAAGTGAAAGTTTATATGCACACTTGTGTTTGTACAATCTGTCATATTTTAATTTTATCTGTCCAACAACATCTCGTTTCATCAGTGTTTGAGGAATTTGACTGACTGCAAACATGAGCAACCTGTTGTAATTGAAAGAGTTTCACTTGTTTCATTGCTGCTCTGTTTGAACTCCACAGCACAGCTTGAGGCAAGCCTTGGAACCTTTTATGCTCCAACAAGACCCCTCTTGGATACAACTGTGCTGGAGTACAGAGACCCAATCAGCAGATATGCAAGAAGGTTCTTCCACCACCTGCTCAGGTGAATGACAGTTTCAACTTCTATCAACTTAAAATTAATTGCATATTTCAGTAACTACCTACTTTAATGTGGTTAACATTTTCCAAGAAGACCACCCCTGAAAAAAACCACATTCATTGTTACTGTTTGTTTAACTTGCACTTCGTTCTTTTCAAGTACAGTATTGCAGGTAAAATGCTCTTCAGAGCTCTCCTATCATCAATATTCTTAAAATGAATCACCCTTTCCCTTTTAGCTTGATAGAAGAAAGATAGCACGCTTCTGAGAGATGTATATTCACCAACTGCCTGCAGATTAACGATTAAAACAGCTTGGGGAAAAGACCAGGTTTAAATAGATGCTAAAATGCAAATGAACGGTGCCTGATCCAAGACATTTTTGTCTTTGCACCATTGAAATCTGAGCATTTTGTTATTCTCATCCTCAAAGTTCTCATGCAGAAATTCATATTCCAGTAATTTTCAGTGAATTCTCAGTGCCATTAAAATGAGAGGAGAAAATGAAATGTTGCATTTGCCTGTAAATTATATGACATTAGAAGAGTCATAATACCAAGTTCAGCTGGAATTTTAGTATGTTGATTTACTGGTATATTTTTCATTCAAAATAAATTGATAGCCTAAATTTCAATCAGTTGTGAACACCAGTATACAGCAGTTTAGCCTTTTCTTGTGTTCAACCACAAATACAGCTGAAACATTTCCCCTGGGAATTGTCCAGTGGGTGAAAATAAGGAGAAATTACCTTCTGAACGATACAATGTTTGTAACACCTTGTTGAGGAGAAGTATAGATGGACATAGTGAGAAGACTTGCAAGGCACCCTTTTTTTGGTGATTCATCCACTTTATATACATTGTCTGCTTATGCAAAGCTAGGAACTGCGAGTTACTTTGATAGTACAGTGTGTGCTTCTTTCAGATCTTAAAGAGAAATGTTTTATCCTGTCTTCTGCATTTTGAATCTGAATAGGATCATCTTTCTGCTAAACAGATCCATTCCAATGGGAAAATTATTCCAAGTTGAAGAATGCTCTAAATAGCTGCTTAATATGCGCCAGAGCCTTTCACTGGAGTTTTCTTACTAGATATGGCCACAATAGTGGGTGCAAACTCTGCTTTTGCCTTTCTCCTAGAAACCAGCAGGGAAGATCTGTTGCTGCAGTGGCCAACTGTAGTGGCTGTGGGCCAGTTGCCTGCAGAGGACAGATGCAGAAAGAATGCCTCAGAGATTGCTGAGAGGTGTAACTATAGTGCTGGTACATCTGCAAGAGAAAGGTGTATTCCCTGTAACTCAGGATTTGCTTCCAAATGCTAGCAGGCATGCAGAGGCATGGGGCCCTGGCGAAGCTTCCAGCCCTTGGGGCTGCTGAACACAGCTGAAACACTGACTCAATATCCCTAGCAAAGGAGAAGCTTCAGTGTCAGAATGCTGCCTGGACAGTGTGGGGTGTGTGTAGGAGAGTCTCCCCATGTCTTTTACCTCCTCTATAAAGCAGCTCTTGAACGATCTACCGTTGTGGGAGGTTTTGGAACAAATGTGTGTTATTTTGCTGTTTCCCTATTGTCAAAGGGATTGGTATTCAACTGAATCAAAGTGATAGGATCATGTGATTGCTACGGAACAGATGGTAATGCTTAAAGCTTATCTAAGAAGACATAATCTAAGTACAAAATGAAATGTTCAAAAATGGGAGATTTATCTGATAAAAAGCAAGGAAATGATGTCCAGAGCTGATCTTTATTGTATTAAAGTGGCTGCGCCTTAATTGGTGTTTATTTCCTTTTAGATGTTTTCTTAAGTGACTAGAATGATTTGAATGTAGGCTAAGCAGAGAGTGCTCCAGATTTGTTGGAGGAATGGTAAACCGTGGTACTGGGCGCGATGCAATGTCTAGGAGAATCATAGGGAGGCACAATGCTCCCTGATTCCTTCAGGCAAGCAAAAGTTGCAGCTGCTGCATCCGTCTGTGAGGAGCCAGCAAGGCAAGCCACTTCTGCCAGAAAGGCAAGCCACTTCTGCCAACCTGCATTCACAACTGCAGGTTCAGAACAGGAAGGAAAAATGAGAAGAGAACTATGCTTTTGTCTTCTCAGGTCACCATATTGCTCCCATGAGGACACTGAAAGTGGAGCAGTCCTCCCACTACCTGTTTGTCAGAGGCAGCAGCTCTATCTGGGTGTCAGGAAGGCTGCATTTTAAGTCAGTATGTGCTCTGTCTCTCAACCCTTGTTACTTCATTTATTAACTTTTTTCCCCTTATTCATTTAGCACTGACTACTCACAGGTTAGTTACAAATAGTTAATGAATCTCTTCAGAGTGAATTTGTGTTACCGCAGATGCGTCTGCATGACCAAACAAGAAGACTTGAATGCAGATGTAGTGTAAACTGTCAATGCCAACTTGATGCAGCAGTAGAGGACATTTGTTACTCTCTTCTGAGCACAAGGAGACAAAAGCAAAGTGATCACTTTGTAAACTGTTGCAGAAAGAAGTGGAGGATGGATGGCACTTCCTAAATTACATGTACTATAAGTATGACCAATATTCAAAAAGTATTTATTGGAATAGAGTAAGACCTTCCACAGTTCCTTTGGGCTTCAAAGAAAGCAAGCAGCTGATGCACAGAAATTAGAGGATAAGGAGCTAAAACACACAGGGAGAAACTCAAAGGTGGGGTAGGAAGAGTAAAGAAAGTGGGGTTAGGAACATGAGTAGAAGACAGGGAATTGGGGATGAAGGACTAAAGGCAGGGATGGGGTCCTGCAAAAGAGCAGGGTGGGAGTACAGAGCAAAACAGGGGAAGGCAGTTTAGGATGTGTGTGGTGGGCTATAGAGACCAGCCACACAGGGGATGGACAGGGAAGGGTGGAATCTTTCATACAAGATTAAAACACTTAAATGTTTCTAGATCTAAATCTGAAAAATGTTCGTATAAACAAAAGTTTTCCCCCCCTGCCCCGCCCCCCGCTCCAGCTTTCCTTTGAATGCCCCACCAATCTGCCTTAAGCCTTTTCTAGAAGGACCCACTCTTGGGAGAGAAATATTAATTCATTCTACATGCTGAGACAATCTTTGACCTGCCTGCTGAGTCTGCCAAAAAGGTGCCAGTTATTGTTGTACTTTTTACGATGTGAGTGTCTGCATTTACTAGAATTGAGAAATACAGTTACCTTTTCAGAAAGGCTATCCTCACCTAGTAATAATCATGTGCCGATGATTTTAATCTTTACTGTAGGCTGAGAGGTTGTATATCCAGTTGCAAATAACTGGAGACATCCATTTTCACATTATCAGGGAGATTATAGGCTAACTATTTTTCTCCCATCAAAGAGATCAGTTGTGATGGTTGGTTCCCTCTTTTATGCATCGGGCACCTTAGAAAGAAGATGCTCTGTCATTAGTGTGTTGCAGGTAAGGGTTAGAAAATGGTGCTGCAACCTAAAATGGGCCAAGGAACACTGACAGCATGATTGAAATTGATTGCAATTGGAAGGAAAATACCTTGCACCATATCTGACGCAGCCTTGTTATTTGTATCCATTGTTACAAAAGCTAAGTTCTGAAATTTGCAAGCGGTGCAGCATCTTCAGCTTCCATGAAAATAGAAGCTTAGAGCTTTGCAGGTATAGGCCCTGAATATAGAATATGGAATACTTCCAAAAAGAGGCGTTCAGTATACAAAATTAAAATTAAAGGCCTCTTAATTATATGCCAGGGATCCTTTACAGCAGTATTTATGGAATGAATAATTATTTTCACTTTAAATTCTTATCTATAATTAAAAAAATACAGGAACTGCATTACAAGTATAGAAATGTATCTTAGGTGTTCCTTGCCACTTGAGAAGCGCTCTGATATTTTATTATGATGTCACTGCTCATAATAATATAATACATTATATCATTATGTAAAATGTTGAGCAGAGGTGGATTTATTAGGAAGCCTCAGGGAGCTGTAACCTTCTTGCCCCCACCCTTTTGTTGAGCGCTGCCTACTAAGTGTATGTGTGTAATGGGGGAGTGGCTGCACAACCTCCTGCCTCTGTAGAGCAGCCTCATCTAGCCGTGTACAGAACATGGAGTGGGATGGAATCGTTTTTCCCTCGTTAACTGCGGCATCGCTGACTCATGGCTTTGCTTCACTCCGATCAAGCGTTCGTAAATTGTACTTGTCATATTTTCTAATGCATGAAATTACCTTGTTTGTTTGACACACACACACACACAGAGAGGCAAAAACACATGCCTGCACTGTTTTGTTCACATTTTTCTGTCCCTCTCCGAGAGACAGTGAGAAAGTAACGTAGCATGAGCTGGAAGTAAGGGCTGGGCTGGGAAGTAAAGTCTGAAATGCAGCTCAGGGGGTTGTAGAAGTGGAATGCAGCCACAGCTCCATGTTTCTGCTGGGCCCTTTCCTCTGTAATTCTCTTCTTGTGTTTGTGAATACACAGTTTAAGGATCTTTTTTGCCTTTTTTTTTTTTTTTTAACATGGAACAATACTAAGATTCAAAACCATTTGGACCTTTCAATCTGATAATCCCATTAAGAGAATGTCATTGGGTTTTTTCCCCATAGTAGAAATATGTTTCCCTA